>NW_008236437.1:211032-253415 GCF_000691975.1 Corvus brachyrhynchos | reverse complement strand
CCCTCCCAGGGAACAATTCCTTCCCAATATCCCATCTAGCCCTGCCCTTGTCCTGTCACTCTTCATCCCTTGTAAAGAGTCTCTCTCCATCTTTCCTGTAACCCCTTCAGGTACTGGAAGGCCAAAATTAGGTCACTCCAAAGATTCTCTTCTCCAGGATGAACAAATCCAACTCTTGGCCTTTCCTCACAGGAGAGGTGTTCTTGAAGCTGAATTGCTCATTAGCACAGTGGTAGATCAATCCAGCTACTGCTTTTCAGCTCCACAGTAGGTTGCCTCAGTTAGCAGTTTTTGCCTGAAAAAGGTGTGAACAGTGGATTGTGAGAGAGAAATCACTTGACTTTTATAATAAGACTAATAATCTCTTCATTAGATATTTTTCTCTATGATGAGAATAACCCTCAAAAAGAAATTTCTTAAAATTCACAGTCATAAGACAGCACAAAGACAGAAATACACACTTATAACAGTAAAAGTATATTTCAAAGGAACACTCCACCTCCTGAACTAAATGGAAGAAATTTTTGAAGTAAAAGCTGGACACTTGTCAAGTTGTGCTTACTAACAAAAGGACAAAGAAATTGCAAGGAGGCCCCTTAATGTGAAGTAGATCCTTCATTAGACAAACTATCACTCAGTACCTCACTTGATTCATTAGCAGTCCAAAATATTGCTGTAATAATTAGAAATAGCTATGTGTTACAGCTGAAAAGCTCTGCATTAAAACATATGGCATTCTCTAATGATACCATTTTTAGGGGAGGTAACTCAGACACCTGCATCTGGTATCTTGGACACCATTAGTGATACTGCAATAATACACTATTCAGAGTTGATGTTTCTCATCTGTTTTGATTTAGTGCTTAATGAAACTCTATATTTTAACTAGCTGGTAGTCCTATTCACTGATCTAATAAAAATAATTAACTATGGCCAAAGAGCTTATAATGCAAAATACTTAGAACCACCTTCTTGGTTTTTTAATGTTCATATATAATCTACATCCAATCTTCTGTTTCTACTGTGTAGATAAGTTCATTACAGTGTGTCAGACTTTAAAGAGTTGGTTTATCTGATACATGATACTTTCTTCTGACTGAAGATAGTACTTCTCATTTTGTACTTCCAGGTACTTTTAAAAGAACCACTTGCTAAACATTTATCCAGTCACTGCACAATTAAAAGAATTTGGAAGAAAAGAATCTCTGTAAAAGTGCAGATTACTGTCTGTGCTGTCCCATTTCTTAGAAGTGTTTCTCTCAAAGTCTTGCAAGAGTTTTTCATGAATGCCTTAAGAATTTTTTTCACCAAAAGCATACAGGATTAAAAATTCAAATACTGCATTAATTATGAAAATCTATTCATTCATGCTGGGCTAATCCTATTCACTCCCCTCACAAGCACGTACCACTTGAAAAGGTGAAGAATGAATAACACATTTATAGCAAATGAATGTAAACCAGCTACATGAGTGTATTTTGGCTGCTTTCCATTGGACAAATGTTTGCACAGTCATAAGCAAAAATTTAGGGAGAGAATTTTGGAAATTGCTGCAAGGAGCAGACATCCAGTGGTGAGGAGGAATGAATACTCCATTTAGCTGTTGTGCCTCTTTGCAGGACAAGTTACTGTCAGATGAACAGCAAATTGACTTGTTGCAATCTGAAGATATGACAAAAGTAACTTTTGATTGTTCTACCTGTTCTTTTCTTTTCTTTCTTCAGGCCTGCAATGATTTTCCTAAGTTTGGTTGCATTTCCTGTACTCCCTGACACCTTTTTGTTATGACGGAATTTTTTTGGGATGACCATTATCTTGTAAGTCTCAGGCGTTTGGGAATTGAAGATCAGTTTCCCCCATTTACAGCCAGGCAAAGACTGGCAGTTGAGCCCTTAATGATTCTCTAGAAACTGCTGATAAAAATTTATGAGGTCTGCTCCTTTCCTGCTGGACAGAAAGTCACCAAAACGACTTTCTTTGGGGTAAACTCAGTTGTGAGCAAGACACTCTGCTGCTTTTTATCCTTCTCCAGCCAGAAGAGTCAGTACCTTGCTGATAAAAGCCTGGTGACTACTTTCTTGTAATATGTGTGTATTTTGATGATAGCTGCATTTGAGTGAAGACTGGAGCTGTGGAATTACATTTCATATTTTTTTTTCCCTGCTTCCTATTGCCACATCCTTCAAACCCTCAGGTCTGCCTGGAAGTGGAGAGATAGAAAACAGCAGAACAGAAAATGGACACACTGTTGAGGTGATTTAGGACCTCTTACAGACTTTCCCACATTTTACTTCACTTGCAATAGTTTGACCAAAATCAGTTTAACTGTTCACAGCACATGAAATTAGCATGCTCAGAAATGTTGAAGGAAATTAGGAGTGCAGTTCTTGAAAAGCCCCACAGATTTTTGAACTTGAATCATCTTCCTAAATTAATAAAAATGATTTAACTTCAGAATTATGTTTAGTTATTTATTTGTCTGGCTTTTTTGTTTGTTTGTTTGTTTTTTAATTGATTGCTTGGTTGGCTTTGTAGGTTTTTTGGTTTTTGTTTCTTTCCCTGACATGGAAGAAACTTCATTTTGGGATTCAGTGATTGTTAATGATAAAATGTAGGGCTATAAAATCCAAGAGAAATGATGATTCAGAAGATTGATACAAGAAATAGACATGAAGAAATCTTATGAATATTTAATTATTATTTTTCATTGCAAATTTTATTGTCTTGTTTTCAAATACAGCTAAGGACTGATATGTTACATATAGATCCATTCTTACATTAACCAACTTTTAGAAATCTATTTAAATGAAATATGCCTTCAAGGAGGAAATCAACCACACAGGATTGACTGTGAACTCTGTAAAGTCATTACTCTTTATATTTTGTAAAACACATTGATCTTTCGTTATAATAATTTATTTTAAGTCCAATGAGAATAAAACCAAGTATTTAATCATGTTTGATTTCTTAACACAGAGGGCAAGAGAGGTGAACAAGAGTCGGTGTCTGTCATCTACTCACACAGAAGATTATAATCCTACGCCCAGCCTCTGGCAAAGGCATCATTATTACAGAGGAAAAAAACGTACTGTACAAACCACACTGGAAACCATTGGTTCTGGAGTGGAATCTGGATCAGTCAGGTCAGTCAGACATGCGAAGAAGTGGCTTTAGCTTTCCCAGCACTGCTTGAATTGCTCATCCTACTAAGTACACACCCACAAACACTGCCCCGCGCATTAATCACCACTAACATCCTTAACACCAAGGCCAGGACAGGGCTTGGAGCAACCTGGGATGGTGGAAAATGTCCCTGCCCATGGCAGGGGGTGGAACTGGATGGGCTTTAAGGTCGCTCCCAACCCAACCCGGTCTGTGATTCTGGGATTCGAAGTGTGTCTGGTTGTTCTGGCTGGAACATCAGGACTTTCTAGTTCAGTGTTTTGAGGTATTGGTGAGTAGGTGTGTGTGGGAGGTAAATGAAAGTGACACCAGGAAATGTTGATGCTTTTAACAGCTTGAGAAGTTACCTTTCCCTCCTCTTTTTTAAGGAAGTTTGACCAAAGCACATCTGACATATTGGTGAGGAGATTCTGTCACACTGGCAAAGACAGGTATTCTGAGTGTGGAGAACAATGAACAGCCATGGAGAGAAACACAGAACATGAATTCTTGTTAGTGTGATGGCAAGAGAAAGATAATTTTGCGGGTTTTATTGCTTATTAGTCATAGGCAAAGAGGAGCACTTTTTAGATGCCCCTGAGGGGCACTCTGCTCTACCCAGACATATTTAATTTTTTGCAAAAGAAATTAAGGAAGAGAGTTCTCTGGAAGGGACAAAGAAAATAAAGAGCAGATCACAAGAGACATATCTGTGGTGTGGATTTAGAAAATGAGCCACCAACATGTGAGATTTACCTCTAAACCATTACATATTTTCCTGTCCCTATTGTACAGATGTGTTAAACATTTAAGACTCCAGGACCAGTCCATTTTTACATTTTACTCATTGTCATGTTGCATTTTATAAGGTAACAATGTCCCAGAACCCTTCACAGCCAGACACTGCAATACAGGCAGCTTTGGTACATGTAATCATTTCAGATACAAGTCCTAAAATGTGGGAAAATTGCCATTTGGAAAGAGTTTTCTTCTTGTAGAGATGTTGAAGCAGAAACTGAAAAGATAGGTTTCATAAAAAAAAACCACAAGGCCCTTCAATATTGTGAGACATTTTTGTTGTTGAAAGTGGTAATTTAGCAAAACAGAAACCTTTCATGAGAAAGTGCTTGGATCAGTTAACTTGTCAGGAAATGCTTTGGAAAACAGTGATTTTTATAATATCAGGTGCTTGCCTTGTTACAGTGAAGATTTTGATTCTGTTATCTGAAACAGAATTTAAGTGCATGATACTCAGAAATTTAATGAGCAGTGAAACTGTAATCTTCACAAAAGCCCCTTAGCATTAAACAAGATTATTTTGATGTCAGGAGAACATTCTGAGTAATTCAAACTGAAAACACACTTCTTTTATCAGTGCTGAAAATTTTCTCTGAACTATTGGTCATGAGAGGAAAAAGTAATCTCCTGCTCACTGCCAGCATAACACCTACTTCAGAAATCGTGGTGCTGGAACAACTTGTCTGATGCAGAGAATGAAACATTTCAGAGTTCCTGTGCAAGAGATTTCTCTGTTGCCTAATGGCCCAGTGAATTTGGTAATGATTTCAAAAGAGTAAGCTCATTTTCCTCTATTTTATTGCTTTACAAAGAAATTGTGAATCGTCAAAATACAAAAAGGTCACTGGGCTTCCACTGCATATCACTTTGTAAGCTGTTTTTCTGTGACTGTTTTATCCCCCTTTTTTGTTTTCTGTCAAGTAAGAGGATTCTTTAAAGAGACCGAGGTTACCCATTCAAATTCAGCCTCAGAGCAGCTTTCTGAATAAAATTTAGACCCTCATGTATTTTACTTACAGTTTATTCTACATCATTAAGAGATGATTACTTTTAATACAGAGTTTTTTAAAAAAAATACCCCTCAGTTTTGATCAATAATAACTTACAACACCCTTAATGTGAATTACAGATGAGATAATCATGGAAAAGTGGCTGAGGATCACAAAGCTTATAAATTTTTAAACAACCTCTATTTTCAGTTATAGATGGTGTATTTTTTATTAATATATGCTTTGTATAAATCCATCTGGACAGCAGTCATGCTTTTGTCTTTGTAAATAAAATAGTTGCCATTAAGGTATATGTGAGTGCCTATATTTACTTTATTTTCTTATACAGGATTGGGCAGAATAATGCATGTGGAAAAATGAGTAATGACATGGAATAAATGAAAAAAGGGTGAAAGGGATATGCAGTTGCAACTTTCATTTTTGATATGCGAATGTAACTTTCATTTTGAGAAGAATGCATTAATCACTTTATAGTTGCACGTCTGTAGATGGCTGAGTAATGCAAATAAATAATTGCACACCATGTGGATAGGACAGGAATTAGCAGAGTAGCTGCAGTGAGGTAACTGCTAATCTTTTGCATTCACCAACTTTCATTCCACCTTCGTTAAAGACCAGGTGTGTGTCTGGTCCAAGAGAAGGACCTTTCCTTTCAGATTCTGAGTTTGTGCCTGGTTCAGGTTCAGGTTCAGGTTGTAAGAGCTTAAAAGTTTCTTTCAGGTGGCTGTTTTGTAGTCAGTGTGAAAACAATTTTATGGTCTAATTTTCTTTAGATATAGGGCCACTGGAAAAGCAAAACAGAAATTATCATCTCAGCTAGCACCTGCAGCACCTTTTTCCAGTGACAGAACAGACTAATTATTCCATCTTGATGATCCAGTTTTCACTTGATACCGTGGAATTCTGATCTTTCATTCCTGACATTTCTGGGTTTGATCCCTAGTACCTGTTGGTTTCTGTATGTCTGTGTGGCTGACAGGTTCAGCCAAACAAAACTTCAGGCATTTCTATTTACGAATATTGGTAGTGTTTTCCATGAAGACAATATCTGTGATTTTCCAGCTAGAGATAAAAGTATTTAGCCCATAATTTCACTGAAAATTAATCAGATATGCACATTGGGGACTCAGTACTGCAAATTGCTATTCATCCTCCACACGGAGCTCTTCCAGCTTCCAGGGAAGGCAGTCACAGACGAGGGTAATGAGCAACTACAGGACAGGGCCCTTTGCTTTCTAGCAAATTAACTTCACAGAGACACCATTTCCTTTTCTTCTAAGCTGGCTGCCGAGCTTTAGCCATATTATCTGCTCAAAAGTAATTGAAAATATGAGCTAAAATATGCTTATTGTGTCTTTCAATTTATATGGAATAAAAAAATCCAAGGAAGCTAAAACCTCTCAAAACACCAGCTGTACCACAGTCCGACTGCTGTTGAGTCTGAGCAACTTGGTTATTTGAATGCTGTTAAATAATTAAGAATCCTTTCTCATGTCTGTTTTCCCTCTCTGTGTTTCTAATTAAACTCTACAGAACACAGATATCTAATGCATAATGTGTTCTTTCAGGGGCAAACACAGATGAATGCAAAAAAAACTTGGATAGTGGTTGGATTGGCGAGTAATCCCTTACAAGTATGAGCTGCATCATCCCTCCTTTAACAGGTTGAACAAGTTCAGAAGAAGGTAAAACCATTGTCATTCTGCCTCGGAATGCACCAAGCTCCTTGTTGCCTCATGTCCTGGCTCTGTAATGAGCCTCAGGGGGTGAAGGAAGGGTGAGAACATTTTGTGTGAAAATTTTCCAAGCCAGATCATGTGGAATGGAACATGCGTGTGACCTGAGGATACTTCATCTGTTGTGCCAGTGTGGCCACTGCTACCAGTTGTGGAACAACCTGAAAAATTTTGTTTTAGTTTTAATCACACTTCTGTAAGAACAGGTGGTCCTCAGGGCTGTAAGGTATGGGGTGGCTACGTGTCCTGTTGGTGAATGATGCTTTACAGGAGGAAATTGGTCTTCAGTCTTCTTATTAATATGGCTTTTCCTTCTGGGAACACTGAAAACAGACAAAAAAAAATTAAAAGCCCAATAAATCTGACACTTCATTTCTCTGAAAAGCAACTTTTTTTTTCAGCTGAGTCATGAGCCACACCCACAATCGTGAGGGTGTCTTTTAGTAATGCAGATCATGTCTGGTCTGTTTATGACCATCACTCAGGATATGTACTGGGAAGGCCAAATCTTGTCTCCCCTGACTCAATTTTATTTTGATATAGCCTCTGTTCCTGTGATCTCATGTAGTTGATCCTAAAAAAAAAAAAAAAAAAAATAAAAAAAAAAAAATCCATACCTGTTGCTGTAGGAAAACAATATGTGAAAATGTGCATTTTCCAGAATTATTTCTATAGCTAGGGCTCTTTATAGCCTCAGAGCTGCAGCTGCTCTCCTGGAAACCGAGATCTATCTCCCTCATTTTGAAAGCAAATGGAGCATGTCTTAAACATAACAGAAGAGTGTTACCTGCTTTTTGCATGTTTCCTTCTGACAAAAGCCCCCTCCATTTCTTCCCAGCTCCACGGTTACTCAAAGGGAAGGAGGTGGGTGGTGCTGCTTTATGAATCCCCCAGGCTTGGTGTAAGTGTTAAATTTAGTCACAGAACACTTACTGGAAGTATCTTGGACTCAGAACACCCATGGGATTGAACTCCTCAGGAGTTTTATGGAGGAAGTGATGTTATTTCTGAACCCCAGTAAGAATCAGAGGCCAGCAAAGCTCAGCACTATGAAGAAGGATGCACTGGGAATTGGTAGAGTTCCAGAAACTGGAAACATTCCCAGTAGCAACTTATGGGAATTTTCAGGTCTAAGGTGGATTTTGATGCTTTCCCTGAGTTAATGTTTAACCATTATGCTTAAGCAGTGGTTCAGGAGGGATTTCCGAGGTTCCACTTTAAGTAAGCGAGCTCTAGGTGGCACCTGGGGTCCCTCTTTTTCTTGGCATCCTTTCCTAATCTCTGAGCAGAAATGCTGTTTGCTTCCTTATGGACCTCTCCTGGGGCCAACACTGCTTTCACAGTAGGCTTTGGGACTATTTCCAGTGAATGATGAGCTTTTTCAGATTCTTCTTCTGTTTTGAGAGCACCCCTGTAGAGGTGGAGAGATCAGTTCTGATGTTTTTGACAGTAATTTATTCTGCTCAGTTGCAGGAGTATTCAGAAAGGGCTTGTAATTACATTATAGTTCTAGTTCTAGCAATGTTCCTGGCAGTGAGAAACAGAGACTTGCTGGTGGAAAGAAGATAATTTTTCCCTCCTCTTTTCACCCAGAATCCTGTTTCAGCCATCAAAGAGAGCACACAGTGGGTCACAGCAAGTCTGGTTCCTCAGTTTATACATTGTTTAGGGACAACAAGAGCTCAGCTTCTGCTCTGCTTCCCAAAGCTCATCTAACTTTGAGGGAATATTTCTAGCAGTGCAAGTGAGAGGCTGACAGGCAGCAAAGCCATTCCCTTTCTCTGTGCCTGTGTACCATGAGAATTAAGGAATATTAATAACAGAAATGTTATTTTCTGCCAGAGGCAGGGTTGTGTTTCTAACTGTGGTGTTGGTGGTGCTGCCATCAGTTTTTTGACTCAGTTTTTGTACGAAGAGGAGAACGTAACATCTAGCCCAATATTAAGCTGCTCTTTGGGGTTTTTTTGGAGCTGAAAAATTCAGGGGAGCACTTGCTTGGCAGTACTTTTAAAGACTGAATCTGTCTGGCATTTTTTCAGAGCAGGTTTAACAGCCTGGACAGACTGTGGGTGACAAAGTTAAAAAGGGAGTTTGAAGTTTAAATAGTCAAAAGTGGAGTGCTGTAAGTACAAAAACTGTGAAGAACACCCAGAGGGACTTCATCTTTTGAAAATTCTGAATTTCCATGTCTCAAGTCGCTATACAGATTCAGTGGTGCAGTCATTTAAAGTAAAAGATTCCTGACTAATTCCTCAAACTTACCTTCTGCCTTCTAGACTTCATAGAAGATCTTTGTCAGACATAATTTTTTACAAACATTCTAATTTTAAAATTATGAAATTTTATCAATGGCCTAATTATTAATAGTATGTATGTATTTGGCCCAGTAATATCACAGCTGGCTAAAACTGGCATTGCTAACAAACCAATCCCCCAAAACTGCTATTGAGGTAGTGTTAGCATCACTTAGAAAATCTGGTTCAGGAGCAAAAAACTGAAACCAGGACACTTCTTTTAGTACTGAGGAAATTACAAGTTCTTGTTCTATTTACTATTTTCATAATCATATTTATATTACCATACAGGCCTCTGCATCTTATGCTATAGTTACCATTACAGATTTTTAAGTTACACATGATTTAAAATCTTATGAATCACTGGAAATGAAGATTCATCACTAAGTGAGAGGAAATATGAGGTTTGAGTCAGTATCTTTAGAGGTCTCATGCATATTTTTTATTTTTATTTTTATTTTTATTTTTATTTTTATTTTTATTTTTATTTTTATTTTTATTTTTATTTTCAGTTCTAGTTGCAAGCGTAAGATCTAACAGATTCTGTTTGCCTTGTATTATAATGTAGTAAAAGTTTTGAAGCAGTTTCTGCATTTTGAACTCCTCTGGTCAGTATCTTCCCAAACCACTTAAAGCAATAAAAACTTACTATATTGCATTGCTTTATTCCTTCTTTAAAGTAAAAGATTCCTGACTAATTCCTCAAACTTACCTTCTGCCTTCTAGACTTCATAGAAGATCTTTGTCAGACATAATTTTTTACAAACATTCTAATTTTAAAATTATGAAATTTTATCAATGGCCTAATTATTAATAGTATGTATGTATTTGGCCCAGTAATATCACAGCTGGCTAAAACTGGCATTGCTAACAAACCAATCCCCCAAAACTGCTATTGAGGTAGTGTTAGCATCACTTAGAAAATCTGGTTCAGGAGCAAAAAACTGAAACCAGGACACTTCTTTTAGTACTGAGGAAATTACAAGTTCTTTTTCTATTTACTATTTTCATAATCATATTTATATTACCATACAGGCCTCTGCATCTTATGCTATAGTTACCATTACAGATTTTTAAGTTACACATGATTTAAAATCTTATGAATCACTGGAAATGAAGATTCATCACTAAGTGAGAGGAAATATGAGGTTTGAGTCAGTATCTTTAGAGGTCTCATGCATATTTTTTATTTTTATTTTTATTTTTATTTTTATTTTTATTTTTATTTTTATTTTTATTTTTATTTTTATTTTCAGTTCTAGTTGCAAGCGTAAGATCTAACAGATTCTGTTTGCCTTGTATTATAATGTAGTAAAAGTTTTGAAGCAGTTTCTGCATTTTGAACTCCTCTGGTCAGTATCTTCCCAAACCACTTAAAGCAATAAAAACTTACTATATTGCATTGCTTTATTCCTTCTTTGGATTCTGGTGGAATTTTTTTTTTATGTTGTTGTTTGTTGTTTGTTTTTTGGGTTTTTTTGGTTTTGTTTTTGTAGTTTCTCAAGCTGCCTTTAATCTACAACAGGCAGTCTACACATGGCTTTTAGTTTTCTAACTCTTTTGATACAGTCTGCTGTTTTGTGGATGTTCCTACATTTTCTGTAGCTCTAAAACTTTTATGTACTGAAATTGCTTTGGGAATATCTCAATTTGCACACAACTGTGCAGAGAGGCATTTTTTATTTGTGGATTAAAAAAAATTGTCCAGGAACTCTCTAATCATTACGTTGTACTTTTCTTTTCTTGAATTCTCAAGATTCTTTCAAGGAAGACTTAGAATGTTTAAGCTGACCTGAAGTGCTCTGAAGTCAATGGACAGATTTCTGTTGATTTTCAAGGGCTTTAAAGTACTCCTTTAAGGAAAAAAAACAAACCTCAACCTAAAAAACCATCAACACTGTCTTGGTGTTGCCAAGAGTGAAATATAACAGAAACTGAAAAATTATTTAATTAATACAGTTCACTTAGAGAAGACAAAAGGGGATTATTGCACATCACCTCAACAGGACAGTTTTAAAAATAGTTAAATGCTGGGTTCCAGGGCAATTTCATTTTCTTATTGTAATGAACAAATTTAACGCTTGAATGTGCCCTAGAAATAGTCATCCCAAGGCAATTTTATATTCTTGTTGTTGTGAATTTTTGATGCATGAATCTGTCCTAGAAATAGTGCTCGGAACAGAATACACAACCTCTAAATTAAAAAAAAAAAGTTCTTACTTTCATTCCAGCCACCTCTTGGAACATAAATTGTAATCTGGAGGAGGCAAAAGTCGATAATTCAGGATGGAAAGAGTCAACTTGAATAGCTTTTTTTTATAGTTTCTTTTGGGTGCTGGAAAATTTAGAGTTACCGGGAGAAAGGGAGGAAGAAACACAAAATGTTAAGGAAAATAAATAGTACATGCCTGTCTTGGTAAAACTGAGAAGACTTTATTTAAATATATCTTGTCCTCTTTAAATGCATAAAGTTGTATTTGCATAGTAAATCTTCATCAGGCAAGTGATCTGTGTTGGGTGATACATAAAAGCAGAAAACTTCTATTATTATATGTCTACTTCTTAGCTGTATAATGTTGTTCCATTTCACAATGCAATTTTATCGTACTGAAGGTGATTTTAAGCAGAGGAGAAGGTGGCAAAAGAAATAGAAAGTTGCTTTTATTTCTTACACAGAATAAATACAAAAATGCGCCTGTTGCACTTTTCTTACCCCCATGCCTAAAAGGAGAAGTGTTCTGCAAGGCTTTGGAGATACGAGTTCCAAAGGCACAGCATTAATACAGTTACATGATGGGCAAGTTCTAGTCACATATATTTAACCTTTATAAAACTTCTGGGCTTTTTAGGTGGACTGTTACAAATGTATTCTTTGCCCTTTTTTTGTGTGTGTTTGTTTGTTTTTTGGCCTGTCCACCCATACCTTCTGTCCTGGCCAATGGGAAGAAGCCAGAAAGACAGTTCACTAGGTGTTGCAGTTTCAACTACAAAAAATATTCCAACAAGATGGTCTTTCTAGGAAGTTTAGAGAAGGACACATAAACCACAGCTTGTAAGTAGAGGATTTTTCCATGGAAGTTATTTGAATGGGTAACATTTGGCTATGGCTGATACAAATATACATGTTTGGCTTGTGGTTACAATTGCTCTATTGGACTAGTACAGAATGTCCAGGAAAAATGAAAAAACCCCCCAAAATCGGTACCCTTAATGGGCTGTGCATCTCCTTGGACATTAGAAGGCTGCAGTGAATGTCTGTGTCAGGTTAGACACCAGAGGATGTCTCTGAAAAAGACACCTGACGTATTCCTAAATTATCTGCGTAAAATGAAATATATCACACCCTAGAAACACTCTCCTTTTGAATGGAGGAGAGCAGGGTAATTAGTTTGGATGGAAGTACCAACACATTAGTTATTAGTGTAACATAGTGTAGGAACTTGCACTGCAGCACTTTAAAACCTCAGACTGAATTGTGTATTATGAATAATTTCTCCCAGGCATTTTGCTTTTCTTCTTGCAAATAATTAGTGAACAATTAAGGTATTTAACTAGCTTTGGAAAAATTCCAAAGTGCATAGTAAGTAATTAGTATAAATGGGGATTTTTTTCTTTATTCTGCCTAGAATTGTTCTCAAGAAATCTTTTTCACTATTTGAGTAGTTCGAATTGTGTTCCCTGAGACTGGAATAATAATAAATTTGATTTGGACAGTCTTAGAGCTCGTGTGTTTAGAAAAGTCAAGAGGCGTCATTTATGTGCTTGTTTTGCAAATGTCCACCAATGTATGAGTGATAGCAATGAAAAACAGTCAGGTCCACACCCTCACTCCCCTACAGTGATAAAATCCTAAAGTAGCTCCACAGGTGCTTTGTTGTTTTGTAATTGTAATTGCAAGGCCAAAGGCTGTTGAATAATCTGCAAGATTCTTCATCCTCTTCAGGGTAAGTCACACAGACAGGAGAGTCTATGAAGACTTTTAAGCTATTAGTAGAAGGTTTGCTTCCTGCCCCAGTCTATTTATGAGTGTGACTTAAGAGCTAAATACACTTGATGCTCTTAATAATCACAGGAGTAAATCCTATCATTTGTGCCTTGGTGGGTAAGAAAAGTCTCCAGATGTCTTGTCTTTTTACAGATGCATTGATTAAAGTGCCATGAACACTTTTGTTAAATATCTGCAAAGATAATTAATCTGTCATGCTTCCCTGTACATTTATTACCTGCATTTCTGCATCTGAGCTAGTTGTCCAGAATTTCTTTAGTGGAGAAAAATAGCACCCTTGAAGTGCAGGTTCCTTCCATTGTCCTTAATTTTATTTCCTTCACACCTCCAACTGCCTCCCATTTCATGGATTATGTCTATGCCACACAGTTATGTCCAAGCCATGTTATGAGTTTCCCAATTCATACATTCACTTTTTATCTAGATGAATAATTCTGGGTGACATCCAGCATTCTTAGAGATTATCAGTGACCACTCTGTGGCTTTCCTTCCTCTTTCCTTTCTCTCCAGCCACCCAACCTCCACCCCCAACCTCCTCTCCTTCACCAGCTTGGCAGGGTGAGGCTGCCTCGGGATGTCACTTGTTTAAAGCCAAATTACCTGGCTGTCAGAGGTGCCCCTGTTCCTCGAATTGGACAAAAGAGAGCTAAAAAGGTATTTAATGGACAAGGCATTTAACAAGAGCAGCAGCACAGCAAGCAATTTCTTTCTCCACCACACACTGCATGAACTGTATAATCCAAGAGCAGTGCTCGGCTTTGACAGGCAAGGGGAGCAGTGTCATGCTAAGGTTATATGCAGAAGTTTAAAGCTCTGTCTGAGAGGTTTTTGGTTTTTTTTAACCTGTCACATTTTTTTTTCTTGTACTTGTAAATTTTTTTTTTCAATGAGGTGAAGCTTGCTTTAAAAAAATCATCAAGAAACTGGAATATAAAGAAAGAATGGAATCAATGGTACTGTTGATTCCTCTTGATACAGTGGGAAAGATGATAAGTAGAATAAAAAAGTGGCTGCAGAAAAAAAGTAAGTTAACCATTGGGCATTGTTCAATTCTGTGAAACTTTTGTAGTAAAGAGGGTGCATGAACTTTTGACTATCTATATGAATTTCCCAGATTTGCTAATTACACTTGGTGTATATATATGTGGCTGTATTTGGAATCAACAAAAGGACAACAATTAGGAAAGGAAAAAAGAATTGATTTTTTCTTTGTATGAACTTTGCACTTCTCCGTGTTGTTAATTCTAATGTGAAAATGGCATTAGGTCTATTTTTCCCTCTTCTCTACACATCTCTAGTTCAATTATAGGACTGTAATTTTTTTCCCCCTTGACCAGTGTTTCCTACTACAATCGATTTATTCAACCAAATTCTGTTAGTGTAAATTATAACTTATTTTTAAATATTCTCATCTATTGTTAACGCCAATTTATCTGCTAAAATCTAATGGCAAAACATTCATGTTTAAGAAAAACATATCCAATTTCTCAGAAAGTTGCCCAATTTCACTGCAGGGGGATTAATTGTGTGAATTAGGATTACTATGTATGAAAACCTGGGGAAAGCAGCTAAAAACTGTGGAATTTGTGCAGTGTATCATCAACCAGTGGTGAAAATGGGAAACCCTGTGACTGCTTTTGGCTTTCCAGCTCTGTGTTCAGACCTGTTGGTGTCTTCATTTATATTATAAATAAATTATTCTGGAACACATCTGAAATTTATGAAAAGAATAACATTAATACTTTAATTTTGGATTGTATATAAAACATAAACTAGCACAAAAACCAGTAGTATGGAAACAATGGCACAGTCCCCATGTTGTACTTATTTTTCTAACACAACATTTACAATTCTTATCTCTGTGGTGGTTTTTTTTTTCATCCATGAAAAGCTGAACCTGAAAAACAGCGAATGCTTTGCCCATGTTCCACAATGTCTCAACACTGCATAAAAGTAAAATAATTTCAATTGAAAATTGCATTGCAAGGCTGATGTAGATAAAGGACATGAGCAGTGCATTGTCTGTCATGTTTTTCTGGGTCAGGTGACCAAAATTCTTTGGGTCTTCACCTGTGCATGTACTACTCCCCACTCCCTTTTCCTCTGATGTGCTTTGTTCCATATTAAACTCACAAGATAGGAATTGCAAGAGGAACTCTCTGGATGGTCACACAATTAATGCATTCCAGAGATGGTGGAGCTGAGATGTTTGCATTGACATCAGCCTCCAGCATTCTGCAAAGCCAAAGACTCCAAATCCATAGGTTTCCAGCTGAATCTGCTGATATTAGAACCCTCTAGATTCTATAATCCATTGTCTTAGATGGTAATGTTGTTATTTAAAAACTTCTGCAGCAGTATTTAGATACTGGTTTAGCAATATATCTGATCATAATCATCCTAATAATCACTGTGTCCTACTTCTGTGCCTAGCCAAGAACTTTCTCTCTATTAATCCCACACAGATACATTGAATTAAACCCCATATTTTATTGTTTCAAGGCCCAGCATTTGCACTATCATGAATCCAAGTTCATGTTACCTTGCTGTTAACAAATTACTTATATTATGTATTTTGACAAACAATTTTCCTGGGACATTAGCCAAAAGTAATATTTTCACAGATAGCATGCATGAGAGATATTTTCTTATTAATGTTACTTTTACTGAAGTGGTTGTGTATTATCTGCTAAAATCTCAGCATGGAAATTGAAAGATTGTTCTTTCAACTTGTAATCAAAGTAACATTGTGCCAAAATGTGAAACCTCTTTTCATTTATTTTTTATATGGTGAAGAAATATTTTCAAAGATGCTTACAGAAAGAGTAATGGGTTAACTTGCAGGTCACTGTATTTTCTTTTCTGACTATCTAAGTTACCTATTCTCTTATTAGCATGCTTTCTGAACAGTGTGTTAAATACTGTTCTGAGATGAGATATCTGGTCATCATCATTGACCTCCTGACAATAAGCCCATGGGTGAGAAGTTACATTGAGAAATGACAATTTGAGCAGCTGCTAATTTTTTTTTTAAATATTTTTCTTTTAAAAAAAAAGAGAAAGTAAGAATGAAAGAAGAAATGTCTGAACAATGCTCTCAGGCACAGGCGGGATTGTTGGGATGTCCTGTGCAGGGCCAGGACCTGGACTCGATGATCCTTGTGGGTTTCTTTCAACTCGAAACGCTCTGTGATCCTATGATTCTATGAAAAGTATGTTTAAAAAAAAAAAAAAAAAAAAAAATCAAAGGAAAGTTTGCTTTTTCAGGGTGGTACATTCAGTAAGCGGCACCAAGGCCATCCCTCCATCAGGCTGCTGCAGGTTTGAGAATTCCCTGATTGCCATGAGCCTCTGTGCAGAGCCTGTGCCAAACCTGCAATATGGCTCTTTAAACCTTAGTCTGGAGCCCATCCCTGTCTGTGGAATAATTTGGCAAAGACCACAGATGGGATCGTTTCCCTGCCTGGTCAGTGATTTTTGCACTTTTCAGTCAGAAGGTTTTTGCTGCTGACTGACCCTGCTCAGATCATGAGGGTTTCAGTGAAGCTTTCACAGCAAACACATGAGTTCAGGATGCAGTGTAAGAATAAAGAAGTGGTGGTTGCTAATCTTCATGTGTAAGGCTGAGGAGTGAAATTAGTCTGCCCTGTCCATTACATGCAGTGTTTTGATGTAGTTCATTACCTGGACCCCTGGCTGGGGTTGCCATTTGAATGGAGAATACATTTTTAGTTTCTTGAATTACAGCATGCTTTCTGCACTGCTGCCTTTGCTGGAGCAGTGACTGTGCCTCCCATACTAACATTTTGTCTACTTTATTAGCAGTTTATTCCTGACTCAAAGTATTTAAGAGAATCTCCAAGATAAAGTGCTCTGCTATAGCTTCAATTTTCCCTCACATTTTGGCTTTGTAATACCTAAAGCTCTTACAAGGAGCACAGAACTAATGCAGAATTCCCCCACAGGCGGCTTGTACCTTAATATTTACTTCAGTTATTTATGGTAATAGTGCCACTTTCCTTTTGTTTTGTTTCCAACAGGCTAGCTTTAATATTTCAGAACTGCTGGATGAAAAAATCAATTGACATCTCGTGGCGCTGCAAGTTACAGAAAAATAAAATGTAAGATGAAAAGAAGAAACCCAGACTGATGTTTCAAGGCTTTACCTATACCAAATCAGGAAATTCACTACTTCTGGGGTAAAAGTAAATACATTTTTACAAGCTGAGCCAGCAGCAGAAATCTGAATGGTGAAACAACTGGTTTTTGATCATGCAGGTCAGACCAAGCTTCTTCCGTCAAATAAGGTATATTTATAGCCCTTAAAAATAATGTGGAACATTTATTGATGTTTTTCTGATAGCCTTATCATCAGAGACATATATTGTCATTTGGATCTCTGTTAGTGAAATAATATAAGGCTCCACAAAGTCTTTTCCATTAAGTGCATGTTTCTAATGTAAAACCTATTTATGACCTCTATCTTTCAAATCTACATTAATGTGGTTATTGGAGTAACCAGAATAATTTTTCAATAAAAATTGGCATATCAAAGATCAGTGATACCATTTAAAAAATCTTCAAGGAGGCAAAGCTTGCCCTGCCATTTGATGGGAACTGAACAGGGATTTAGAAGCGGCCGATGGTGGGTTATACTTGATTTTCCATTTAATCAGCTTGTACTAAAAAATAAAAAAGACAAGCACAAAGAAATCCAAGCAATTAAAGAAACAGCTTGCAGTCTTACCAAGAAATCCAGCTCGTTACTGCTTTTCTCAAAGGGTGATCTTACCCTAAATATATACATAGTTATCATCTTTCATGTACTTTATGCTGCTACAGACTCTCAAGAAAAGTGTAATTTTTTTCTGTGTATGGTGCCACTATGAATGAGCTAATCTGCTTGGTGTCAGCAGCTATCAGGGCCTCATTCTACACTGAAAAGGAAACCAACTTGTTTTTCAAGGTCCTCTTCACTACCTATTTTACCTGATCAAAGAAAAGTGCCCTTTGGGTCTTGCTTTAACAGTGTGTCCTCTCAAGTAATCTCAGACTCAGTAATCTCCAACTTCAAGGTTTCCTTGCTGCCTAAAGCACCTTCATTGGTATTTAACCTAAACAAGTTCACATAGCCTGTGTAATTCCTGTGTTACCAGTTATGTATGTCAAATTACTGATATAAAATCTCTGGTTTCAAGTAAAATTGCCAATTCTGAATGAAGTTGAAAGAAGTCAGCGGCACAATTGCTCAAAAATTCTAGATAAATTAATTACAAATTATTAAACCTTAAACATTTAAAAATTTTACTTTAATTTCTATGAGTATTTAATTGCTTCTTGTGAATGCTTATTCAGAAATTAAAGTGATAACTGCACTGTAGACTGGGTGTCTTAAAAGTGTGAGAAGACTCCAGTCGAAGCCACTTGAGATCTTGACAGAACATTAGGGAATGTTCTGGTGGAACCTGGGAGAAGTGGGGTGGCTTTAGGATGTTGGTGGTGCCATTATGGAGTGCAGAGAATTGTGGCAATTTACATTTTTGATTCATAAATAACTAATGTCATCAAAGAAAAGCTGAGAAAATCCCTTTAATTTCTGAAGTGCTTAGTTTATTATAAAAAGAGGTAAAATGGATTGGAGGACTTTGTTTAAGGGGATAATTTGTAATGATGCTTTACCGGCTATTATGATTGCAAGTCTAATTAACATACTTAAATATGGCTTATGCAAATTATTAGTGAGGCTTGAGAATGTCAGATAACAATGCAACTAAGTGAAATAAAGGGCACAGGACAACTGTGCATGCTATAAAGAGGGGCAGGGATGGAATTAATAGATACCCTTTTGATCTGTACATGTTAGATTTAGGGTAAAGGGCAATTTTTCTCAGGTAGTTTTATTTTTTGTTTTCTTCATGTCCTTAATCAGTATTTTCCTGCTCAACTTGGGAAGCACTCTCTTTATTTTAGAATGTATGAATGGAGTCACGTAGCAATGGGAAACCAGTGCTATCCTTCAAACTTTGTACTTTCAATTTATTTTTCCTCATGTTTTTTAAAATATTTGTTTAACCTGGAGTGTAGTGTTCTTGCAAAGGCTCAAAGCAGTGATATTGATTAATTACAAAGGAGGCTATTTGTGTTGTGTTCCATTCTGCCTTGGAGCAGGAAGCTCTGGAAACCTCTTGAGGAAGTGTTGAGCTTAAGTGGCGTGGAAAAAGAAAAATAAAGAAAAGATTTTGTTGTTGCTTATCTCAACTGAACTGAGGTTCTGTAACTTCTGAGATTCATTTTTTTCTCCAAGTCCTCTTGGCATTTGGCTGTACCTGTGGAAAGAACAGTGCAGGCCTTTTAGAGGACTCATTAAAGCTTAATCCAAGGAATGCTCTCATTAAACAGAATTCTAAAGAAAGTTCCTGCCACTGACGTGACGATGTTTCTCCAGGACTGTTCATCATGCCCAGAAAACCTTGGCTCTGATGTAGTTCTGTCCTAAACACTAGGGTTCAGCTAACAATTTCAGCTATGGAGTTCCTCAGTTCTGTTTTTTTTTCCCTTGCTGAGGGCCATTGCTGTTCAATAGAAAAGAAATTGCTCTTTGCTAGGAACTGCTGCGGTAAACTCGGGCGGAGGTGTTTGCTTTGTTCTCCCCTGTGCTGCAACCGGGCTGTAATTGCCTCCACTCTGTTTTTTGTTCAGGCTTTCCATTATTCATTAATGCCTTGTTTACTCTGTAATGACTCTTTTAGGGTCCTCTGTGCTTCTGGGATGCATTTGCCAACACAATGATGGTTGTTGACATTTTGTTAAGAGCGTTCCACACAGATTTTTGTCATCTTTGGTTGCCTAAGAAGGTTATCTGCTAGTTCAGTAAAGCAACAAAATAAGATGATCTTGGATCAAGCCAGGCATGGGAATGTGAGAAGACTTCTGGGTTACTTGCATATTACCTTTACTGCAAAATTAGTAATTTTACTTTGTTTGGTAAAGAACAGGAATCTTAGAGTAGTCAGGGAGATAAAATGATGGCAAATGTGTAACTGGAGGACAGTAATACGTCTTGTGATGAGGTGCTCAAGTAATTCTGACATTTATAGTTTCTGCTGTCTTTTAACCACTTTTTTTTCTGTTGTTGTTTTGTTTTGTTCAAAGAAAAGCCTTAAAAATTCATCCAAAATGAGAAAGAGAAGACGGGATATGAATTAGTGATGGGCAATAACATATGAATTTTTCACAATATTTGTGGAACACTGTTCAAGGAGTTTTTATAAATATTGCAATACTGGTAAAAACTTCAGTGGAAAGTAATCCATGGGTTTTCAGAAGGTTGTGACATGGAAATATTTCCCCTCAGCTTTCTGTTTGATGGGTTTTATTTCAACTTTTATCACGGTCATTCACTTTCATGTATGTATTTATGTTTTATTAAGTTTTCTGGTACCTGTGGTGATACTTGCAGTCCTGGAACTGTATTTGTTTTTACAGTTATCTTTCTTTTTAGGTAGAAGGATTCATGTCATTTTCATACTCTTAGGATATGGTGAGAATGGTGGGGCTAGCTGCCCACATAAGGTGAATCCACCTTCTCCCTGTTCAAATGTGTGGTTAATAATCAGGCCACTGTCTTTGGAACAGACCAAATGCAACCAAAACAATAAACTCAAAACAGCAGCTCTGGCTTCTGAACGCCTATGAGTGAAGAAGAGCTTTACATTGTTACACAGCTACAGGGACATTATTGTCTCATCTTTCATCTAATTTTCTTCCCATCTGCAGATTAAACATCTGCCAATTGCTATTTAAATGACATGGGTAATATCCTGACTCTTGAAATCAAAATTCCCATTAACTACTATGGGACCAGAAATCTGTTGCTCTGTAAATGCATCTGCCCTCTTCCTGTGCTCTTCCCTCCCTACTTTAGCACATTTCCCATTCCACTGTCGCTTCCTTGCAGGCAGTTCATCTCCTTTCTGCCTTTGATTGATTGATTTACCTCAATCAATCCTAATTCTACTTCCTTCACAAGCTCAGCTGTGCTCCTTATCTACGCTTTTCACTTTCTCAACCCTATCACTGCTCTGTGTCTGAGAAAGAGGAAAGAGGGATAAAAGAGAGGCTGAGAGAAGGAAGAGGAAAGGGCACAGTAAAGGCTGTTTCTCTTTCCCCACTATTTGAACTGTCCTGTCTCATAATGCTGTGGTTGGTTTGAAAAATCAGAGGGGTTTCCTCACCTAAAAAAGAAGATTTTTTCATAAAACCAACATATGTAGCATTGCAAGCATACATGAAAAAGTAGAACCTTCAGAAGCAAATAGTAGTTTTGATAGTATCAATCAAAGCCAGCATGAGATAAATTTCTATAATAAATGAATTTTATAAATAATTCTTGCCTGATGTTATGTTTGATTAGCTTCAACAGTGGAAGGATGCATTCTCAGCCTGAGAGCTGTGATACTGCAGAATGCTTCTGCAAATGGGGAAATTCAATTTGGAACAGAATGGATATGCAAACTCTCTAATCATTTAAGTTCTGAAAATCCAACTGACGTGGTGTGAGTATTTCTGAGGGGCTGCATAGATTGATCAATTAGGGACAGATGAGATAAGTCTTTCCAAATTGATGCCTCAGAAATGCGTATGATAAAATACCGCTGTGATTAAAGCATCCAGGGATATAATCACCTAGCCAACTTCCAGAAATTTATCACAGATGGTTTGAAGTCAAGAGGGATTCCTATCTTGTCTCTTTATATTCATGTCTCATTCAGATGTATCTCAGAAGCATTAGGATATTTTAGCAAAAACCGCTGTGTGATTAAAACCAGTAAGTTTCAGTGTTTTATGCGGTTTTTTTTTTTCCAATATATGAAATTCAGTGAAGCTTTCAGTAGACTTGCAGCATGCTACCACATTGTGTGGGATGCTTCACTTTTAAAACTCAAGGAGGAAGCTCAGTTTAGGTTTTGAACTGGAGATTGTTTCTCTGTGTAAGACTTTCACATTTCAGGTGTGAAAACAAGGTCAGTTACATCTCATTTTCAGATTTCAGGTGTGAAAACAAGGTCAGTTATATCTCATTTTCATAGGTTATTTCTGGCATTACTAACAGAATCTGGTAACTTCTCAGAGGTCTGGAAAGCAGAGAGTTTCATGTATCTTAAGTCTTTGTATCCCTAAAATTACTTCTTCCTTACATAGGGTGCCTCCCTTGTGAGATTTCTTGGGAAGGATGCAACCAATTTTACATTCTCAGAAGCAGGAAGAGAGGAATTCCTTGCTGGTTGTGTGCCAGCTATTTCAGTTTCTTTGTGTTCCCTGATAAAAGGGATCAAGCTGCTGTGGAATTCCAGCCTTAGAATGTATGAGCACTATTACTGGTCTATATACTGCCTGTTGTACAGTCCCACATCAAAATGTCATCTGATAAAGAGAAATAACTTGTACTACAGAGGCTTTTCACCAAAATTTTTAGTGGAGAAAATTAAATATTTACATATATTAGCTAAAGGTTTATAAATGAATGGGGCAATCTGAATTCATGCATTTAAATTGAAACAGAAAAAGTGTAAAAAGAGTTAAATCTGGATTTGGCAAAAAAAAAAAAAGAGCTAAAATACAAAAATCATATTATTTTTATTCAAGAATGCAGGGAGCTTTTGGTGATAAAATTGGTCTGTTTTCTCCTCTCCATCCCCTTGCCTCTCCTTGCAACTCAGACCAAGGTGGTTCATTTTCCAGGATAGTTTGGAATGTACTGGTATCTAAAGATCACATGCATGGATTAACATCTGTCTAGACCTTTGAAAACATAAAAAGATGTAGGTATTATTTCCTGTACCTTCTGGTAGTAGCTGTATAAAAAGGGAGGAAACAGCAGCTGAGTCCCTGAGCTGCTTTGCAAAGGCAGGTGAGCAGAGGAGGTTGAAGACCTGGGGCAGAGCCAAGGCTCTGTGGAGGAGAGATCTGGTATTTGAAAAGGACAGGATCAGGCTGATAAACCAGAGAACCCCTCCTGAACTCAGTTCTCCTGAAGAGAACTCCTCTTCTATACCCCGGGGTGTGCAAACCACATGCCCACCTCACTGTGAGCATGGATTCCCTCCCCAGCACCCTTCTCCAAACTTTCTTAGCATTACTGCCTCTTGCACTGGCAGGAATTGTCCCGTCTGAACCTCATGAAATGTTAAACTAAATGAAATCTGTAAGTGGCAGGTGGCAGACTGAGCTGGGGAAGGGCAGAGCAGCACAGAGCAGAAGAGATGTTCTCAGAGCTTTCGCCTGGTTGCTAAGGAAACTGTTCCTTTCCTGTGTGGTCAAAGAGTCGTTCCTAGCTAGACTGGCATCAAGATACTTGCTGGCAGACAGGCCATCATTTTCAACTTATCTCCATCTGTGTTTCCTTTCTTCAAAGGGGAAAAGAAAAAAGAAAAGGGAAAGAAATGATACAACAAAATTTACTTGGTTTTCTTAGACATGTGTGTTTTTTGATGGCATGTGATCTCGATGTAGGGGAACTTTGCTGCTGCTTCAGTGGGACCTGTCTGTAGTTGCCAGAGTCTTTATTTGACCTCTGTTTAACCCATCTTCTATGATATATTGCATCCTATTAAGAGAAAAATTACCTGCAACTGTAATGCCACATAAAAGTTGAGTCTTAAGCAGGATCCCCCCTTTATGCAAGTGTGCAGTCTGTCTGGATATAAGGGAACTAGTTAGCAATTTGCAGTAAAACATGTGCCCATCAATTTATGGCACATTGAAAAGCTTTTTGGGGGCTCAGACCATCAAAACTAAAGTTTTGTGATGGAATTATCAGTTTCTCTTGTCAGCCAACAAGGCCACCACCACTAAGGAACTGCAGACTGAGGACTGTGTCATTGCAGTGCCCAAACTGATGTCCTGCTCATGGTACAGCTTTTCAGGTCAGCTCACATTTTTCACAGTAGACTGCCTGGCTGATATTTACTTTCCTCTTTGTGCTTTTTCTTAAAAGGTCTGTTTGTCTTAATATTTGAAATGGAGGTATTAAAACAACTAGGGTTATGTGTTTTGTTCTTCATACCGAAAATATACCTTATAAATGTAGTGATTGGCAGGGGATATTAGTTTTCTGAGGATTTTGTGCCTACTGCTGGACCCTCTGAGGGAAATGGCAAAACTCCAGTGCACAATATTTGGCACTCAACTACTTTCAAATGTTGGTATTTTTGGCTGGGGATTGTTTAGGTAGAAACCTCAGCTGGGCCTCTGAAAATCTCAGTGTTTATGAATAGTATTGAATACTTCTTTCATTATTTGATGCAATAAAGAAGACATCAACTTGCTAACAGAAATGTGGATCTTTTCCAACAATTTCTGATCCTTGGTTTCCCTTGGAATAGCTGTCAGAGCTGGGTCTGTGTTTTTTTACAACCCTAAGCTGGCTTTCTTTGCACATACTTGTATGGTGTGCAGTCATGTCCCTATGAATGTGTAGTTAGTGTCCTGAATGGAACTACTTATGATAGAAAAACAAGTTTTTAATTATGTGTTGCTTACCTAGAGTATTTAGACACAGTCAGGAATTTTTTTAGGTGTTACTACTGGCAAGAAACAGTGAGTGGTGAAGCCAAACATTTCCTGAAAATGCAAATGCCTTGGATGAAGCTTTTTGGGAAGGTCTTTCAGGGATGTGGAGATAGAAAATGGAAAGGTTCAGTTTAGAAATGTGTGCTGCCCCTGGCCAGTGATTCAAGCTGTCTGCTGAGGGGGGGAAACTTGCATTCATTGTAGTGTTCTGTCTGAGGACAGCAGGAAATGAGCAGCACCTTCCCAAAACGTGGTCACTGCTGAGCTGAAGACTCAGTGATGGAGCTCTCTGACAATGAGGGTTTCTGAACAACCATTAGCTCTAAAATGGGGATTTTAAATGTCTTAATGGCTATGCTAACACTAATAATTACGAGCCAGGTTTCATGTGAATTTAACCCTAACCACCACATGCCCCTCAGCCCTGTGGACAGCAGGGTCCATATTAAAGTCTTTTCAACTCACCATGAAATCAGGGCCGCTGTAGCAGAGCAGACTGAAGAGCAGCTCCCAGAAAAGTTCCTAGGAGTCTTTCCAAATTCAAGAGTATGCAATCCTTTTTTTCTAATTCTGTGAAAGCAATGAGTTGGAAACAGATGTTCTACCTTGCTGATTCCTGCCATTTTACAGTTCTCTTTCACCTTATCTGGGAAATCCTCATTTTGTTGTGGGATTTACAAACAGAAGAAAATGCAGAAGTCAAAAGAGATAGGAACTAAAATACTGGGACTAGGGGTTGGAATTCTCCTTTGTGTTTCTATTTTGGCAGTTCTGTTCTATTTGCACATCTGCATGGCAGGCAATTCTGTAAGGAGTCAGGTGTGGGAGCATTTCTCATCTTCTAGGCCTAACTGTATGGGCTCTTCATGTCTTGAATGCAGACTTCCTGGGCATTCCTTGTTGTTGATTCTCTTCCACCCTTTTGATATAAAAAATCTAGATGCCTCCCTAGGGAGAGACAGAGTGCACAAAATCCATGATGTGTTCAAATTGTTCAGGACTTCCCTGACAGCACCTGTGGAGCCCTTAACTTTTTGTCTGTGCTTTGTCGAGATCAGATACATAACTCAAGTTTAAGACAGTGTCAGACCAGTTACAGACACTGCAGTAACTAACCCTGAAGTCCATTTATGGATTTATTGCTAAGACGGTTAGGACTCCTGGAAATGCCACTGCATCTTTCAAATCCATCTAAAATTACATTCCCATGACATTTCATAGACCTGGTAACATTTACAGTGTTATAAAGCATAAAGAGCTTTACCTTTGCAAGTATGGAATCTTCCAGAATTGTTTTAAATTGTACACAGAGAGAGATTTTCCTTTTAAAAAACAAATATATTTAGAGGCCATGCATTTTCTAGCTTTTCTCCCAGTGAATCTTCCTAGTAATTATTTCAGCTTTGGGGTGTTCCACCATGTTTACCAGTAACTTAGAAGCGTCTATTCATAAGAGCCCATCGTTTGAGTCCTGTTCCACATTGAATCCCTTCATATGTTAAATAAATGCTACAGAAATGTGGAATCATGGACATCACTTTCTCCTTTGGCAGAGCAGTTGTCAGACCTCCATCATTTATTTGGCATACAAGAACACAAGCCAAAAGGGGACTTTATTGAAGGCCAGCTGGTTGTCTCAGCCTCAGGGTTGGAGAAATGGTCACACCAGCTGACAGCACTGTGTTTGCTAATGTATGGCTGTGGTCACTGCAGAAGACACAGAGCCACCATCCTTTTCATTCTCTGAGGAGCTAAACTCTTGTTAAAATCTAATACTAATTACTGGAAGGCTGCAGAGATTGCCATCTGTAATTTAGTGTTTCATAATATGTGGTGATGAGATGTTTTTATTATTGTATTTTTATATGTTCTTTGTATATTCTTTGTACCCCAGTGGTTCATCCCTACCTTCCCTACTTCTATTCCCAGTCAGTTTGCCCCAGACCCAAGCCGTTCCCCCCGTGTTCCCTACATGGTTGTTCTCCCCTTGTTCTAGTCGGTTCCCCATCAATCACCCAAACCCCTCCTCTTGTTCCCGAAAGTTCAGTGTCTATCACCTAAACCCTCCCTGTTTACCCTTATATGGTCCCCGTCAGTCCCCTGAGGTCCTGCCCCTTCTGATACCGCCCCTCTTGGAAATTCCCTAAATCCCGACGCCCCACTGGGACATGTGATCCCTTTCCCTCCTCCCCTCGGGGCTATTGGCCTATGTGAATGTCCATCCCTGTCCATATCCCTCCCCTAAAGATCCCTATTGGTCCCCTGTCAAGCCATCCCCGTTGTAACCCCTCCCTTTATAAGTTGTTGTTTGTTCAGATCTGATCTGGGCTTGTCCTCTGTGGATACCCTTCAATAAAGTTAGATTACCTCCCGTGGCAAGCTTCCTCGCTACTTTTTATCTCTTCCTTCCTCGGGGGCTGCTGGCTGCTACAGTGTCTAGAGCCTGTGCGCCGCTGGGCAGAGCTGAGGGTTCAGAGGAGCAGATCTAAAGCTGAGAGCCTCCGGCTGCTCCCCACTCCCGCTGCACACCGCTGGAGCTAGCCTGGGCAGTGGTCAGTGGCGGTCATTGTGAAAATAATACATGTATTTGAAAATCCCAGTCAGGAAGAGTATTTTAGTTTTCCTCTCATTTTCTCCTTCCGAGACTGAAACCTCCTTGATGCTGTTGGCATATTTTGTTTGACTGCCTGTTAATGGGTCCTGTCAGTAATTGGGTGAGGGACACCAAATAATGAAGAGATGCAATTGTAAAGCAATCTGCAAAGCAAACGATGCAGTGAGATGTCTGTGTGAATGATTATATATTTACATTATTCCAGAGCTAATGCTTCAGCTGTCTCCTTGTTTTCTTAGTACCTGAGTGTTCCATTGCTGTTAATAATACAAGAAGAAAAATCTTGTAAATATGCGGAATTGTAGCATTTGAACTCAGAAGGACTAATGAACTGCCAAGCCAAACATACTATTGCAGATGGATTGACAGTGCAAAATTATTTTCCGCATTGTTGGGTGGAGATCTCTAACCAGCAGAAGCTGTATGAAAGCTCTAAACTCTATTTGCATGTTCACATTTGGTTATGTAAGTGAATAAACCTTGTTATCTGTTAATTCAAACCCAGTCATTTGTCATGTTTGCTCTCCTTGCTTCTGTTTAGTTGCTCACTTGGCTTTATTTAAAACATAGATTTTTTAAAATCTCAGAGGGAGACTCTTGTTTGTAAGTGCATAATAAAAAGGGACTTTTTTTTTTTTTTTAAGCGAAGAATTGGCTGAGTCAAAAGCAGAGGTGGAGGAGTCCACCTTACCTCAATGCAATTTCCTTTTCTTTGTAACACAATGGCTTTAAAACTAACCAATTTTGTAACTGCAGTGAAAGTTTGGGGAGCTGGAGAGCATGATCTAAGTGATTTTTTTTTTTTTGTATTTGCCCTGTTTCACACCGAATAGAGAGTGTGTTTAAGGGAATATCAGCAGAGAGGTGACAAACCATCTAGATTTTAGGGTCAAGAATCGCTTCTGCTGTTTACACATCAGAGACAGCAGCTTTGCTGTGTCTTGAATCCCAGCAAGAATGGAGCAAGCATTAAAGGGAGGTCTCATACAAAGACTGGAAAGGAGAAAGGAAAGAGAAGGTTTAGTGTCAAGCAGAATGTAAGACCAGATAGGAGGAGTTTATGAAGGAGAGAATTGAGATGTGTCTTTGTGTGTGTGGGACAAGGACTCCCAGCTGCAAATCCAGAGGCTGGCAGCTGGTTGTCCTTGTGGCAAAAGCACAGCTGACAAATCCTGTAGAGGAACTGGAGAATGAAAAGAAATCAATGTAACTCAAGGTGATAATATCATGTCCATGTCCTTTTCCTTTCCTTACCCCAGGACATGCAAGCATTTGCCTCAAACCGAGATTTATTTGATAAAATGTAGGATCTACATGAATCTGGCAGCTTGCTTGGCACCACCCACATCCTGAATTCCTGAGCAGTGATACTCTGGAGATCAGCTCTGTGGTTCATTGCCTGAGCCCTGCACAGCTGCATGTCAGACACACTATGCAGACAGCTTGTGTGTGAGCAGTAAATTTGATGCATTGTCAAAGGAATTGCTCCATTGCTATGTGTTCACACCTATTTGTCAAAAAAAATGTCATGAATAACCCATGGATTGAGAGCCATTCATGAGAGATCCCAAGGCAGAGGAGAGAATTAGGAATGGATTTGATAGTCAGAACCTGAAGTAGGGGGCAATGTATAAAGAAAAGTAGTCAGACTTCAACTGGTTAGTGTCACTTTGCTTTCAGTAATCATTGATGGGGAAGGAGAGGGGGACAATGATGATGAATTTGTTTGGGAATTTCTTTGTTGTTGTTATTGTTGGGGTTTTTTGTGTTTTTCTTTTTCATGGTGGAATTTTTTATCTATATCTACCTCTGTTTCTATTTCTATATTTATCTATATATCTTTATTAAGATAAAAGCAACAAGTAGGTTTTCTCTGTTAAGTGAGGTATTTACAAATCTAACACTACAATGCAGCATTGAAAAATACAGTCCTAGTTTGAGAGAAAGGGCAGATATGTAGAAGTGGAGGCACAGGAAGAGTGCTGGGATAAGGTTATAAAGGATAGGGCATGGGCTTGGGGGGGACCCCACAGCAGTGAGAAAATCACCTGCAGAGCAGTGGAAGCATGAGAATGACACCAGGAAAGGGTGAGAAATTAAAGAATATAGCAATTTAAACTACATTATTATTTCCTTCCCTGTAATGTCTAGACCTGGACTAGTAGTTAGCAGACTCTTAAGATTTCAATTATTCTTACAATACTTTCTTGGCTTTATACTTATATGTGTGCATTACCACTGCTCCCTAATTCAGTCCTAGTTCCTAAAATCAGTCCTAATTTTTCTTCAGGGAGATAAATGCAGGAGATTTTCTCTACAACTCTCCTTCCAGCATTTGAGATCTGGTTTGCTCTGCCACTTCTACCAAAGAAAATGGTCCCGAGATGTTGCTAAAATGAAAAGGTGTTAAACTCTATCAGTTTGCAGGAGAAAAATAGGAACTTTCTGACACAGGAGGTTGACTCTGGTTAGGTTATGCCAGGACCTGGGCTTTTCTTGTTCTGTCTCAAATCCATTTTTTTTAATTCCTAGGTCATTCAAAATTTTGCAGAGAGTTGCCAGAACCAGATTTTCCCATCAATATTGTATTGCTTTGCCTGTCACAGGCTGTAGTGTGAAAGGAAATACATCTGCCAATAAAGCTGTGTGGATTTAAACAAACCAGCATGCTTACATACTTTTTAGATTTGTTTTTCTTTTGTCTGGATGTAAATCATGGGGCTGGGAGGGTCTCTGAGGACATTAGAGTCCAGCTTCTGGTCTGATGTCAATCAGTCCTCAGTGACTGATTTTTCAAACCACTTGTTGAGGTCTCCAGTCATGGAGCAGTTTATCCTCATTTATTCCAGTGCTTTTCTTTATACTCCAATTCAGAAACTTCTGTGCTACAACATTGGGCCAACACTTTTCAGTTCATTTGCTGCAGACATCGAAGAAAAACTGTTCTCTTTTTTCTTCTGCTTCTTAAATACTTGAAGATTTTATCATATCTTTACACCCCTCTCAATCTTGGAAGTTTTTTTAGGTTGAAATTCTTCTTGTCAACCTTGGCCTGAAAATAGTGTTTTCTGTAAGTGCTGCAGGCAGAAGAATCACTTTGTTTTTGCCCAGAATTGGAACTGCATCTTCCTTGTCTGCCGTGGCTGCTGATAAGAGTTTCCATGCTGGAGCTCTGTGCTTCTTCAGGTACAGTGTTAGATTCAATTCAGAGAGTTAGTTTGGATATAAATAAATCACAATTACAGCTTAGATTCTGTATCTTTTCAATTGGAAAAGTTCTAGTGGTCTCATCTGGTTGATGGAAACAGATTGAATTATGAGGCAATTCTTCCACTTTCCTGGAAACATGTTGTCCTTAATTAAATAATGAATTGTATTATCAAATGTTTTCAGCCTAATAGCTTTGAAATTCCTTGTATCCACTTCAAAAACCTTTTAAAAAATGAACTCCTGGATCAAAATTGCTTTGTGGTCTTCACATAAATTATATTTTGATGATGATACCCATCTGGTGGGTCTCTATGACCCATGTGCAGAAGAGATGAGGAATAAAGGGGTTTTAAAGAGCAAACAAATTCAGGATGGAACTTTAATGTTAGTCTAAAACTGTTACTAATAATTGAAATTACTGGGTATGACATACCTGTGTTATAAAGAACTATGAAGTATTATTAACCAATCAGTAGAAATTCCTGGAATTAGTGCCAAGTCTGGGTGTAGAGGAAACTGTTTTTTCTACCTAGCAGAATTGGACAGTTAACTTGTCTTTAACGATTAAACATGCCCATGGATGAAGATTTTTTCACCCTTTAAGAAATTGTAGTGTCCTTGTGTTCTGCAGAAACTTTCCCCTGCTTTAAAATATAAGTAAAAACTAAAATCTGACCATTAAATAGGTAATTGTATTCAGAAATGGAAGTAGTCAGAAAGAAACAGATACTAAAGCCATGTTCTAAACAATAATACTGAAAGAAGGTGAGTATCTTTACCACAATATGTGCCCACAACTTGAGCCTGAACTCTCCAGCAATAACTGCATTGGCATTCTGCAGAAGTTCAGCTTTTAAATGCATTTCTTGTGTGGGGAAATTAAAAGACCCATTTCAAACCCCCTCTGAAGCTGACTGTATTACAGTATATCTTCATTTAATGGAAAATTAAATTGAAACTCAAGAAAATCCCAGTCCTTATGAAACAAAGTCCAAGGCCATGGTTTGTTTATTTCTCAGTGCATTTCCTAGTTATTTGTCATCTGGAAATTTTTTGAAAGAGTATGTCAAATGAAAGGACACATTTCCTTTTATGACAAATCCATCTGATGAGCATCAGGAAAGGCCATCTGCCATTTCAGCTTTCAGAAATGGGATTTCTGTCAATCATCATGCAACAGATGGGTACTCTCCCTTACTTTAAAATATGATTTTTATGTGTCTTGTATTAGGCTAAAGTGGATGCACAGAGGATAGACAAGTTTGATTTGATCTTTAATAAAATGGCAAGAAACAGTCTGAAACAGGTTATTTCCTATCATATTTTCCACTGCCAATTTGTCAGAGTGGTATTGGTATTGTTTCTTTCATCACTTCAGAGGGGGAGGAGGAACATTTCCTGAAGAATTGGAGCAGCTGAACAGCTCTGTATCCCGTCAAGCTTGATATTAGTTTGGGAACATGCACTGCTGGCTGTTGGGCTCTCCTCTGAAAAAAAGAGGAGTGTAATACTTTGTGTCTGGGATAAATTAAAAATTGTGTTTAGTATCTGTACTCAAATTCTACAGAGAAGTAAGTGTTTTTCCCCTTGATGAATCATATTTTATTCCGGTAAATAACATTGATGGAGTTTCCAAAGACATGTAAAGAAAATACAGTTTCAAAGAAGCAGCATAAGAAATTTTCTGATTTTGTTTCTTTTTTTCATGTCCTCCTGTGAGAAAATGAAATATGCTAACATCTTTTAATTAACTGTGAAACACACTAGTGCCCAAGTAATTAACTGTAGTACTGACCACTCATTTCTCCCAGTGTCCACAATCATGAAATCAGAAACAAACTTGTGGCTTAGGAAAGAAAAATCTAGGGCAGAATGTTTCTCAGTGTTTCATATATACACATATTCATAAAATAGATGAAATTATAGAAATTACATCTATCATTTCATTATTCTGTTTAGAGATAATAAAAATGTGTTAATACCTTAGACCAAAACTGTCAGTCAGTATTTAGGAATTTAAAAAAAAAAAAATCATTGCAGTACATAAGAGGTTTTAATGTGAAGAAATTTAGTTGTCTAGGTCTATTGTAAAGTTTTAACAATAGGGATTATCATTTGAAGGCTTATTTTCAAGAAGTGGGTGTAGTGGCTGTAAATGCTTTGAGTGGGCAACTTGATGAATTTTGTTTAATGTTCTGACTGTTCACAATTTCCCTTTAAAACACGTAACCTCAGTGAACCCACTTGGATTGTCCACACTTAGTACAGAAGTACAAAGCTGAAGTGTTGTGAAATTTAAGACTGGAGTCCTGGAAGCCCCTAAAGAGACTTCTTAGCTATCCAGGGATTTCTAGTCTCATCCATCTGGAACAGGAAGCCTCTTGCAAGCAGCTTCCTGCTTGTCTTAGTGGAATGGTAGGACAGAGAAAAACCAGTTTGCGTAAGGAGAAACTTAGGAGAACCTGGTAAATACCTTGTGTGCCTACACAAGAGACCATTAGGGAAGAGCTGTTCAGTGAAAGGACAGATGGTGACACAGATTTCCATAGGAAGCTGAAGGAAAAGGCATGAGGAATGCCAAGTCTGTGCAAGTAAATTAAATACACGTTGGAAAACATTCTCTTTCTAAGGGGAAAAGTTGTGGAATTGCTCACATCATGGCTAGCAAATTGTTTTAGTCTCTAAAGCAGGCAATATTTCCTGTATGGCTTCCCGTAGTTTCCAGCCCTGAACAGGTCCTGTGGTATTGTTTAATTGAGTTCCTGTAACTGTAGAGGGGAAGAGAGGAGAAAATGGGTGGGTACAAGCATGATGTACATGACATTTTAATTACAGATGTCACTGGAATGTCTGGAATTCAGACATTTTATATCTTTTTTTTCTAACGCCATAAAGTTAGGTGATGTCATTAAATAATGCTTATTATATTACCATTATCTTGTGGACCTCAATGCATTTATTTGGACTGTCAAATTTGAATGAGCTGTTTCAGTAATGTAATTCAGTAATAGCCTAAAACCTGCAATTGCTTGTGTTGCAAATCATGGAGTGTTTGGAAATTGTTAATTAATAATCTCACCCATTTAGCTCTCAATTGTATTTTATTTTTACAGGCTAGAGATGCTCAAAGGTAGAATAGAATAATTTTCTCCTTTTAGAGCTTTATCCTGAGTTTTAGAGAGGATTTGGTACTTTGAAAGACTTATTCCTGGAGAGTATCCTTGGACAGACATCTGTTCTTCTAAAACTATATTTTACACAGGCAGAGAAAAAGCATCAGGTAAAGGCAAAATTCCTTTATTCCTTTAACAAAAGAAACATAGTTTCCCTGCTAGTCTTAATCAAAGCAAAGAGGAAATCATGGTATAATTTCCTCTTTCCTTAGAAGTTAATTTTCATACCTTTCTGATAGAGTGATTAAATATGTGTCTTTTTAAGTTCATGACTTTAAAATAAAATCATCAGATTGGTTTCTTAATAATCTGGTGTTCCCTGAGTCTCAGGCTGATTTATCACACAATTCTTACAGCTTGGTATGCACTGAATGGAGTGCTTTCAGTGATTTGACACTCCTAAACTGTAAAGAAAATAAAAAAGCTGAATAATATTATGTTAGCTTTTTACTAATAAAATATACCCACCCCATCATTTCACTTCATAGACTTATATGCATGTATAAATGAATTGATTGTGTCTTATCCCCAAAAGGCTAAAAAATGAGTAAACTAATCTTAATTCAGAGAGATCAGGGTTTCTTTTCTTAATCTTATTTTGGCAAGTTGGAGATTAAAGTATATAGGGTGAATACTTTTTTTTCCCTGGTTTTTTTTTTTTAGGTTCCCTTGGTTCTTAGCAAGTTGGAGTAAGATCAGAATATCCATACTTTATTCGCTTACTCATTTCTAAAATTGAGAAGTTAGTTTTTAAAGAGTAAACTAAGATTTTTCTGCTCGCCTCTTTCTCAAATTTGATTTTAAATTCTATACTGTATAAAATAGTTACAAACTGTTGCTGGTCTGTTCAATATCTGTAAATGGCTGTCAGCACTTGTTCATAAAACCTGAATTTGTGTTGGCAGTTTTTGATTAGATTCAATGAGAGTATGCATGCTGTTGAAGTAGATTTGAGTGTGTAATTTCAAAGTCAGATCAGCACTCAGCCCTTCGGAGAATCCCCCTCACAGCAGAGATCATCTTCTTTCATCAGCTCACTAGGCAAATATAACTGCTAGAATCAAATTTCTACTGGGTGGGGCTGTGATCTTTACAGAATCTGGAATTCATTCCCATTAATATCACTTGCTTAAAATTAAATGTTTGCCAGTTTTGTCTCTTGTACAGTAAGAAATGCATCAGTATGATGTTCATACAAAATGAACAAGCACATGTAAGACAACAACTGACATGAATTAATGTGTTCATTTGTGCAAAGGTTGAAGAAATTGTAACCTATTCGCCCAGCCTTTCCTTTTTACTGAGTATTAATTACGCTTTTAAAAATTTTTTTAGAGCAAAGCATCCTGTCTGCTCTGAGTAATGTTATATCTTAAATAGATTCACAAAGTCTGGGGCCCGAAATCATCAACTCATATATTCTTGGCTTTGTGTGTTTTTGTGCATCTCTTGTTCTTGTCTAAGTTTAATGAAGAAAATTGCAAATTAAAGTGAGCCTTTCAGAGACATTACATTTTGAACTGGGAACACCTGGAGGAGGAGACTCTCTGACTCCAGTTTGGAATTGAACACCAGCTTCTGAAAAATGTTTCTAGAAAGACACACGTGTAAGATTTTTTGAACTACATTATTCAATTGGCACTTTGTTGAGGTTCTTGTAGCCTTTTCTACCATGTTTACAGGGACTGGTGTCCTATTAGGAATCCAATTGTTATTTCTCTGTGTGGTACCATTTCTTTGTGAGTAATGAAATAGAAAGGAATGTGATCCTCCAATGCAAACAGCGTATTTGCACTTGATGTCTGACTTTGGAACTTAAACCATCAGCTCAGCATCTGAGACCTGACTTGAAAGACATCCAAGGTATAATTTCCTGTACTAGAAAATTAGATATGCCACCTGGATGCGGCTATTCAAACACTTTAATGGCTTTACCAAGATGTTATTCAAAGCCCGAAGATATTCTTCATTTATCTTGATGTGAAGTTCATCACCTTTTAAGCAGTATGTGCCTCCTGTATGATTTATATCAGTATTCTGATTAATGCTTCACCTTCCTCTTTTTTTCCATCATATCAAGTAGCTATAGAGTCAGAAAGAATCCTCTACATTGCAGTGTTTGCACTAGAGAACATTTGTTTGTTTTCCTGAAAAGCAAATAAATTCGTGTGCAGATTTTAGTGTACTTTTAAAAACTCTAAGGTGAACTACAAGCAAGCTAGATACAAAATACCAAAAGTATCTTCCTATAAAAAAGACAACGTGCAACCTTGCTGGGAGAAAGAAGGATTCAGATTCAGGAAGGAAATCTTGCAGTAAAATTTATTTCTCTGAGCAGGTATCACTCTGGACCTCACTGAAACATGGTGGTGAATTTACACATTGGAAATGAGACTGAAGAAAGCACTTCACCATAAAGGTAACTGCAATTCCCCACAATTGCTGAAGAATAAACCTCACAGATTCCTTCTATAGATTCTTAATCTTGCTGCTTGCTCAGAAAATCATAAATTTCAGCTTTTCTTCTTAAAATAAAATTACAGAAAATTGACATTATCTCAGACCACAATTTAATAATTGCCATAATAAATACCCAGTTTTGGTTGTAGGAGGGTGTTTATTGATCTCTTGTGATACACTCCAGTCCACTCTTTTTTTTGTGTATCTTTAATGCTCAAAATACCCTTATATGATAATATCGAAGTGCATCCCTTTGTTAATGAGCTTCCAGTTAAGAGTAAATTTACAGGTTTAACTGAAACCTTGTTAAATTGTATGGAAATAATAAATGTGCTACCACAGGAAGCAAAAGCGCAAACCCTTCCACCCCCCTGCAAGGAACTCCAACACACCAGGTGTCTGATACAGTGAGCAAATTGACCATTAAACAGTTGCCCCAATTATTGCTCTGTGGCTCTAATAACCACAGAAAAGTTATTAGCCTCCACTGATTTTTTAAGAAGTGCACATAGTTCTAATTAAACAAATATCTCATTTTCCAAGTTCTTGTCAAGAGAAGACACAGTTCACAACAATCATTGGGTTTAATTGTCTCATCCATGATTTCTGCATGGAGCAGCAGTAACAATTAGATAATTTCTGCTTTTTTATTCCTTTTTTTTTGTTTTTGTACAATGATTTCTAAAACATAAAAAGGGTCACCCTCGCAGTGCACAACCATGTTGAGCAGAAGATTCTTTGTCCAGCTTTTCTAAAATACTTTCCCATCTATGCCAATTTTTTTTAAAGCTATTTCAGAAGTCCTTGGAAGTCAGGGAAACTTATTGCTTTCCTCCCAAAGTGATTTTCTTAAACATTTGCATCCTCTGAATAATACTTGAAACCTTAGGGAAAATTTTAATTAAATCTTTACAATAATTCAGCTTTGAGCAGGATAGGATTTGTTTTCTATTCATATTTCTTTTGTTCCAAAGTATTCTCTCTCTTTTTTTTTTTTTAATAAAAAGTATCACGTTGTTAACATGTCTATCCTTACTGTATTCCTGAGAGCTGTTTGAACCTATGTAAATCTGCTTGATTTAAATTGATTTAAATTGATTTAAATTGATTTAAACTGATTGAAATACAAGCTGTGTTAAGACACTCCATTGCAATGGTGCTCTTTCTTGAACCTTGAAAAGCCATTTAGTAAACCTAATATGTGTGCTAATGAGAAATTAAGGATAAAGGAAAGAAGGAATTCCCTGAGTTACCTAGAACACGGCAGCTCACACTATACACACTTTGATAATTATCTTATTACCCCCCTAGAGAGGTTTGAGTGACCTTGATTGTTTGTTAGCAGGAAAAATAAACACGCAGTATTTTTTTATATTGTACTGTTCATGGTTAAAAATACCACTTAATGTTAAATTTTGATAATATAAACTTGGTAAGGGGATAATGCTTGCTGAGAAAGGTTTCGCCAACTTCAGTAGCTAATTGGAATTAAATTTTAATGCCCTAATTAATGCGGCAAAGAGCAACTTTGCAAGTAAACAGGCAAAGTAGAGAAAATGTAGAGGTTTTGTGTTGTGGAGAATCTGCTACATGATATTTCTGAATACCAGCCCTCACACTTCTGCTATCTGGCTTAGCAAAACAATATTAATAAATGAATAAACAAAAGAAACTTTAAAATGAATCCAAGATTATTTTCTTATGATTTTTTCATGGCCTATTTTTGTTTATCCTCACTGAGCTAAATGTGCCTGGTTTGCTTTTTATTTAGTAAAATTTTACTATTCTGTAAAAATTTTGAGTTATAGTATATACAGGGGGCTGTTTTTGTCCAATAATGTCTTTGACTAAATATGTTCCTCCCCAGGGAAAAGTCCTTGTAGACACTGATATTCACCCTGGTTATCTCTGAGAAGAGACTCTGCAAGAGGAAAATGTTCAAAATTGGGTAACACCGTACTCAGAGCTTCCTGAGAGTAAGTAAAGAACAAGTACAGAAACACTGCTGCAACAAAGCCTGCAGTTAAATTTGAGCAAAATTTCGTAACTCCTGAGTCTTATCTGTTACAAATATTTTGTAACTTTCTTTGGCAATTCAGTAAACTTAGAAAAAACCCCAAAAGCTTTAAGCTTTCAGTCAGCAAAATCTCCCTTTGATTATTTATATTTGAAGAAAGCTCTCTGAATCTTAAAAATTGCCTTATGATGGCTAGGTCTCAAAAAAACCCCAAAAACATGTAGGAGGCACAGAGGTGCAATAGCTTACACGCCTAATGTGCTGTCAAGTGAATACTTTCAAGAACATCCCTTTAGCCATTTAGAGGGGGAGGAAATGCTTTAAAGGCAGGCTAATGGCTGTCAGGCTGTGTGCAATATTAGTCAGAATATGAAACTGCAGCAGTAGTCACAGTGTTACTTATCAGCATGTGAGCAGGGTAACTTCCCCTCAGTAACCTGGGAAGTGAATTATGTCCCTTTTCCACCTCCCTGCCCCCACTGCCCCCAGCTCCTATGGATGACAACATGTGTGAGTACAAAAAAAAGCTGCAATTCAGGTTCAAAATTCATTCCATGTATCTCATAAGGGGAAATGCATTTGATAAACTAGTACAAAAAGTGTTTGGATTTTTGTTTATCCTGGGTTTTTTTTTTCCCTTTTGTCCCCACTGTAGCAGCTTTACCTGTGCAGGGCTGCCCAGTCTGGTAGATTGATTATCTCCACGACACAGCAGCACATCTGTTCAATCCCTTTCTTCTAATTTCAGCCTAAGTGAGTGAGAAGAACACTTTATTTCCAGGAGTAATCTAGTTTTAATTGAGAATGGCTGACTTGTGGCAAAGTTTGTTTTTTATCCTGTCTTATGATCCTCCTCATGCTCTATTCTTACTCTCACACGTGAAGATTTATGAGGGGCTTTGGTGTCTGCCTGGCTTGACCACACTCCATCACCTGTTGAAGGCAATGCTGTCTGATAGGGCATGATGTATGTTTGTATTGAGAACCCAGGAGCTGCACTCAGATAAAAAAGGTAGAGAAGAGGAAGTTTTAGCTAAGAATCAATATGGAAATGCAAGGGGAAGGAAAAAAACCCCAACTTATTACTGCTTTTGTGTCCCTAATAACTCCCTTAGTTTGTCCTTTCTTTAACTCCAGAGAAGTTTTGCTGTGAGGTGTTAGCAGTGATGCATATCTCTGTGTTTATTGATTCTATGAGAATCTTGAGTATTTCCTTTCCCCCTTTGCCCAGTGCATTTGGGAGAGCTTGTTCAACTGCTTGATGTAGAAAGGAGCTGTTTTTCTGGACCAGTGGGTGATTTTTCAAACTGTATTCAGGAGTTTTCTCACAGTAAGTTTCATTTATTGTGGGTCAGTTATGGTTCCGAGGTGACAAAACCAATGATAAATAATTTAAAAATAAAATATTTCTGCAGTTAAGCCCTGGTCTCTCAGCAGATTGTCTGAGGTGTGAGGGAGGTATGACTTGGATGCAGGAGGGCTTGAGTACAAACCTCACTAACCAGATTCGAGAGAGACATTGGTATTAATAATTTATAATACTATTAAAAAGAGCTGATTTATTTGCTTATTTTTGTTGACTTAGTCATGGACTGAAAACTCACAGTGTGCAAGAGGTCTGTAAAACACAATACTAGGAAGTTCTTAAAAGAACTGTCTCAACCAATTTTCATCCCACTCAAGGACCAGAACTGGCAAATACCTGCCAAGAGACAGGTGGAGACCCACAAAAAGTCAGTGAGACAGCGTTTGTGAGAATTAGAGATGATGGTCTCAAAGCTTCATCACTCTCTGTTTAAACACACACACAAAAAAGAGTTTTAATCTAAAGGAGCTTGATGTTTCTGGAGTACTTGAGAAAATACTTGGGAGGGAGAAGAAGAGAAGAAATTTTAGAACAATCTGTCTCACTTGGGTATTGAAATCTGTTATCAAGAATAGGTTGCAGGCCATAATCAGTATGTCAGGAGAAAATATCAGAGCAGGTAAAAACATACTAGTTTAGACATGGAGAGCAGGTTCACCGGTAGAAACTGAACTGAGAAATAAAACTGAAATTCCAAACAGCAGTAGAGGATATTCAATCAACTTAAAAGAAACAGGAAATAAGATGGTAATTGAAATGGTACAGGAATTATCTGCTTGATAAAGTCTATTTGGATTTCCAAAAAGACTTTACGCAGAGCCCCTGATCAAAGACTTTAGGAAAACTAAGAAGCCTTGCTGTAAGAAAGGAAGTCCATGAATAGATGGGTAAATGCTAAAAAGGTAAGAAACAAAGTGCAGGGGGAAATAGCCAGTTCTTTCAGCAGAGAGAGGTCATCTGAGTTCTGCAGTGCTCTGCCCTGGAAGATTTTATACTTTTAATAAATTACCTGCAAAAGGAGAGGAGTAGTGAAGAAACAAAATTTTGTGATGGTACTAAGTTAGCTGGAAGTGTGGAGACAGGGCAGAGGATGAAAATTATAGGAAAACCTTATAAAACTGTGACTGGTAATAAAGTGTCTGGTACTTCCACGCACATAAATATAAAGCACTATGAATGGTGACAAAGACACCTAATTTCCCATACAAAAATAGGGTGGTTATCATTTGGTAGCAATATTTCAGGATTATGATGACAGATTGCTCCATGAGAATACTAAAGTAATGATGAGGGGGAAAACAAATCTAGTGCTAAGAGTTATTAAGAGAGGAATAGAGAGCAAACCATCATCACTTGGCATTACAGAAATAGGATGGGCCATTGACTTGGAGCCTCCTGCCTCAAACAGAACAGAAAAGAACCTGAAAAGTTGTAAAAGCTGGTGACAAGAATGATTAAATGTTCCTTTTCAGGCAATGGCTGAGTAGCATAGGAGTCTCCAATCTGAAAAATTAACAAATGGAGAGAGATTTGTCCTGTCCATAAAACTTTGTGTGGCACTGAAGTTGTGTGTGATTTGACCATTCTGTCCACTCCAAGTGCCATCTGACCCAGTGTGCTTCAACATATTGAGGTTATTTTTGCAGTCTCCAGAGACCTGTGACTGCTAATCTGGAGCCAGAGGTGACATCTGTGCAATTCAAAGCTGTGTAGGAGAGAAGAAAGGGTAGAAGGAAGTGAGGAAACACACGCTTTCTCACTTGAGTAATTTTAAAGAATAAGATGAACAAATCCCTGTGTTCCCATGGATTTTTTTTTTTTAAATTTGCATAATTTAGTAAAATTAAAGTACTGAACCTGCAGCATGTATAATTTGGTTCAGAGTAATGAGAACTTTTTACTTCATAGCTGTAGCGGTTTTGTTCAAAATCCATTACTTGTTTTCTTTCTGTGAGATATGAATTAGGAGAAAGCAAAGCAGGCACAAAACTAAAAGAAAAAAGAAGTCAGAATCAGACTAACCTTCAGAACACTTCTCTTCCCCCCACCTTTCTCCCTTTTCCCACTGACAATGTAAAAAGACAACCCTTGAGATTTTCAGTCAGTTTACCACTTCTCTAGTCACCTTTTCAGGTCACTTAGGGAGAGAGAGGATTCTCTCTTGCTCATGCTATGGAGACATCTCCACAAGAAACAGTTCTCTCATGGCTTCAGTGTCACAGCGAGACAGCCGCCCGGGTTGGTTCTCTGCTCGCATGCGAAAGTCCCTTCCCTTGACCTACAGCTTTCCCCACAACTGCTTTCGAGGGTCCAATCTTGAGCTATTGGGGTACCATTTTAAGGATGAGCTGTTCAGAAGGAAAGGTTCTCTTCATCTATCTCTGGGATCATCTTCATCTCTGGAAACAGAGGTCGTCTTCTTCCCTGGGAGCAAGGGTCTTGATCACTTTCATCTCTCTCTGTTCAAGCTTCTCACCAGATCACAGCTACTTCAACATTTGCTTGTTTCAGCACAGGTACTTTTGCTCACAACTGCAGTTTGAATGCTTCACTCCCCATGCTCTCATGAAATTATAGCAGGTACTCTGATATATCATAATCCATCACCATAGCTTTACAACAGAATTTCAGCTTCTAGGTTGGAAGCATCTCTTCTTTCTCCTCTCTCAGCGTTTCAGCTCTTCCTTCTTCATTGACTTTGGTGTTTCTATGGTGTTTTCTTTACGTGCCTTTACCTTTCCTCTTCCTCTGACCTGGGAGAGGATTGATGTCTGTAGCTTTCATCTGCTCTGGAGGAATCTTACAGCACTAAGAGAGTTCTCACCCGGGCCTTGCAGCCGGAATTCGCCTTTTGCTGTTGGTCACTGAATTTCTGCCGGGCAGTGGCCGGAGGTTGTTTCGGTGTAGCATTTCATTTCAGTGGCCAAACTGGGAGGGAGCCTGGCCGAGCGGAGCCGAGCCGAGCC
>NW_008236437.1:209306-210497 GCF_000691975.1 Corvus brachyrhynchos | reverse complement strand
AAATGTGGATCACAGAGGCGTGTCAAGCTTCTTAAGTGGCTTAACAAAGTTGCCCATATTCAAATTAGCCAGTTGATTGGTTCTATTGGGTCTAGAGGAAGCTGTAAGCACCTCTTTGCAAAAGAATCACTTCCATGGCTGATGGAGCCCTAATGCTAAACCATGGCAATGGCCCAGGCAAGAATTCACTCTGTGGCAGGAATGTGAAGGAGGAAAAAGTGTTGCACAACTTTGGCTGAGCTGGGTGATGTCCTTCAGAGCCTTCCATTTGTTTGGTTCCTTTGAGGCAAATGTGAAGGTTTCTTTTTGCAAAAACAGCTTTTTTATGGAATGACAGCCTTTTGTTTTCATGGGATAAATTACTGCAGTCACTACAACAGATCTTTCCTTCTTTCTGGCCCTCACTTTGACCCAGACTTAATCAAGATGCACTTCGGTGAATATTGGTTTACTTAAGTCAACGAACACAATAAATGCAAAGAATCCTGAATATATTGGGTGGACCCTAGAATTTATGTTTTAATGACTTTATGAATGCTGTTACGAGGAAATCAGTGTTCTGAATTTCCAATAAACTGCAAAAAGCTGAGTGGGGACTGCTAAATTTATCTTCTGAAAAATAAAAATTCACCATGGCTTTTCCACAGCTACCTTACTTGTATTTTTTTTTTTCACATAGAAAATTTGCATATTGAATTTATTGTAATTTTAGTATGAACCTAAAGTGTGGCTGCAAGCTAAATGGCTCCAGTTATACATCCACAATTCATATAAGTAACTACATATCTCCATTCCACTTAGAAGCACAAATCTCATAGTCTCAACTGCTTTTATTTTAGAAATGCATCCTAAATTTTATTTTAGAAATGCATTCTTATGAGCAAATAAAACTTCATTTCAAAAGGGTAAAAATGCAGGTACTATAAAAATATGAGGGGAAATCTTATACATATGTAATGTTTCTCACATGCACAAAGACCTGAAAAACAGGCACATGGAGCATATAAACAGAGAGGCTAATTTCTAATTTAAAAAAAAAGTTAAAAGAAATGAAGAAGGAAGGAAGGAAGGGAGGGAAGGAGGGAAAGAAAGAGAGAAAGAGAGAGAGAGGAAGTGAGAAAGAGAGAAGGGACAGAAAGGAAAGAGAGAGGAAGGAAGGAAGGAAGGAAAGAAAGAGGAAGGAAGGAAGGA
>NW_008236437.1:165662-197760 GCF_000691975.1 Corvus brachyrhynchos | reverse complement strand
TGGGCACCACGGTGTCCCGCATCGCCGAGGGCCCTGACACGAGGCGCCCGTGTCACAAAGGGCCACCCGCGGCACCCCTTGCACAGCCCAAGGACTGCACGTGGCACGGGGCAGCCCCCGGCCTCGTGGGCTTCCAGCCCCTTGTTCCGAGCCGGGTATTAAAATGGTCAGGAGTGCCTGGGCCCAAATGAAGTGCAAACGAGAGCATATGCCAAAGTAATTTGTGTGGCTTTTACTGAACAGTTAATGTGAGAGACGGGGGGAGAGAGAGAGAGAGAGAGCAAAAAAAGAAAGAAGAAAGAAAGAAAGAAAGAAAGGGAGAAAGAGTGAATGAGAGAAACAGCAAAAAAGAAAGAGGCAAAGAGAGAGCAAGAAGGAAAGCAGGAAAGAAAGCAGAAAAGAAAACAGGAAAGCAAGAAAGCAAGAAAGCAAGTGCTATAAATGACTGTGGGAGGTTGGCTTTTGTAGTCCTCCATGACAAAAGTTTCCCTCTGGTAATAATTTGTTCAAACAGTTAATGGCTAATTGGTTCCAAGTTACTGTTAAATGATTAAGGGGTATTTTGTTATTTGGGTAACTGTTAAATCTGTGTGTGTATTTAATTTGGGAAACGGGGCTGATGAGTTTTACGTTTGCTTCTTGTATTAGTACTAGGCCTGGAGTTGATTGACAGGAGGGGAAGGGAGAACTTTCTAGAAGGGGGGGAGGGGTAACTGTGATTAGCTTAAGGGGATAACCCGAGGACCTGGACTGGACCAGGACTTCACCAATCACTTGATGCCCCTACCTTGTCTATTTGAATGAACCAGTCACCTGGACAATGAGCCGACAAACACCAATCGAGTTGTCTCCAAGACTCTCGGGAGGGGGGTGGTGCTCCTGGGAGGGGTATAAAAGGTGACTCCCCTAGCAATCTGGGTCTCTGACCAATTGATCCTGGTTGAGCACCCATTGTGGCTTGGGTTCTCCTCCCTGGGAATAAGCTAGCCAGCTGTTAGGAACCTTAATTGCTCCATTGTTAGTTTTTGTTAAGAAACCTGCTTAGCAGGAAAATTGGCTACAGTCGTGTTTTTTCAAAGGCAAGCAAGAAAAGAAAGAAAGAAAGAGCCAAGAGAAAGAAAGATGAGGATGTTTAGTCACTACTAACTCTGGGTAGTTTAATCTTTAGTGGAAATGAAAGACAAGAAATTTGATTGCGCAGTTAATTGTAGGATGGGGCCCTGTAATATCCAAGGAGAACTGTAGAGAAAATATGCCATTGGAAAAAAACATATCTATATCTTTTTGATACAATGCAGCAGTGCTGTTTCTGTGAAATGTTTTGAAAGCTGCACTGATTTCTGTTATTTCTGCTGGTGTAAAGGGAAAAGGTGTAAAACCATAATTTTTTCTGACTTTTGTGTATAGGTCACTCAAATATATCTGTCTTTTGTACTAGTAATTGTGAAGACATTAACATGGAATATGTTTCCAGTTTTGGCTGCTGTCCTCAGGAACAACATGAAACCAACTATGGAAACTTTGGAAGGAACAAAGGAAAGGATCAGACTTGTGAAAAAAGAATTTTGAGGAAAGGTGAAGGTGAGACATAATGAATCTGACATCTGTCAGAAAGAAGAGAAAGAAATGTGTTGTATGTCCTGTCCCTGGTAAGACAGGAAGCAGGAAGTATGACTTGATGAAGGAGAGTTTAGCACAGATATTCAGAAAATTTGTGAAAAACTGCAGCAGATTGATTAGGAAATGTTGTTTATGTTACAGTTTCAAAGGTCTTTAATTACACATTAGGCTGAACAATAACTGAGAGGAAGTGGGTGGTCTACACATCCTCCCCAGGGTGTGTTCTACCTCTTTTTCTGTCCTGCTCTTGGGTTATGCTGCATTATTTTCTTCTGTTTTTTCTCCTTTTGTGACAGTCTAAAGTCTCCCTGGCCCTTTGTCAAATTGCCTATTGCTCCACAGGGCAAACATGCATTGATTTAAGTTAAGCTTGGTTTGAAATAGTTTAGCTTGGTTTCTGTTTTTAGCTGAACTGTGTTCCAGACCCCTTATCACCTCATTTTTAAAGTTTTGTTGTTTGTTTTTTGTGGTTTTTTTTTTGGTTTGTTTTTTTTTTTTAATTTTTTTATTTTTTAAAGAAGGAACTCAGACTAATTAGGTCAAGTCCTTCAGGTCTGTTTCCACCAAGCTTTTCAGTTTTGTAAATGGAAGAGCTCTGTACTTCTGATTTTTCTTATTAAAAGTTTGTTGATTTTTTTTTTTTTTTTTTTTGGAAGAACCAATTCAGATGCCCTGAGAGACAAATATGGGGTTCCAAAACAGTCCTGGTTAGATCTCTAATGCTTCAAGCATGCTTAATTTCCATTTCTAGGTGATTTAGTCTTGCATCAGGTTCTTCAAAGGAATCTTATTTGGTTTTCAGTTTGGACATAGAGATTATATTTAATCTTTATTCCATTACTAGCCAGCCTTTATGTAAAATAAGGAAAGCAGTACTGATATGTGAAAAAAGTTTCAGGGAAATGAGATTTTTTTAAAAAGGTATAATTTAGAACTTCTGATCTTTGAATATTTTTTTAGATATTTATGCATAGAAGCAAATAATTTAATAAAATAAGCCTTTGCAGGCAGAGCTTATTTGTAATAGCGGTACTCCAAAGCTGGAACTTTAAAAAAGGAGGAGAATGAACAGAAAAATCGCCCCTGATAATACTTTTCTCTAAGTCTCATTTTAGGTGTTCCATGATCAACTTGGTGCTGATACATGTGCTTTAACAGTAACAGCAAACTCTTACTCTCAGAATGGTATTTTTATTTCTTGGCTTCCTAGTGTGGTTCAAAAAATATACAGATCCTTAAAAACTTTAAGATTTGTTGGTTGCATTTTGTGAAGCTGAAAGGAATTTAACAGCCCGTTCCTGGAAAAAATGGTTGTGTCAAGGATTCCTGGGGCACATGGAAATAAGAGGCTCCTTATTCCATAGTTGTCATCCTTATCCCTTCAAATCACTGATTGTTTCTCCAAAATGATGTCAGAATACAGGGGGAAGATGCAGTGAATTATGTTCAGGTGATCACTGTGTAAATATCGGAACACAGAACATTATATTTTATTTCCATTGTGTTGGATCTAACCTAAAGCTCTGAAGTAGTTGCAGTAAATAATCTATTTTCCTTTTATCTCTCAAGTACCGAAAATTTATTTGGAAATGTGATGTACCAATCTTTATGAACTTAATCTGTGGCTAACATTATCTGGCACTCTAAAAATCATAACAAAAATGTTTATTTGCACTGAACAGATTGCCCAATCTGAATTGTTACTTACAAAGAGCATCATAAGAAACTTCCAGAAAATTGGAACCACTTTCTAATTTAGACAGAATTCTTTACATCCTCCAAAAACAATGTCACTTGCTATATTGACTTTTTAAAAATGCTTGTTCTCTAAAATTAACCTTCTCTAAACTAACACTGGTTATAAATAGAATGAAATTTACTCAAATCCTTGAGTTTGGCTTCAATAAGAAATAAATTAAGAGTAAATAACATGGGCTAATAGAAGTATTAACAAAGAAATTACATTACTGCCATCATTTTCTAAAGAAAATATCCTGTGAAGTACTATCCCCTAGAGGTAGTTGGAAAACTCCCATATTTAAAACTTGCTGTAATAAAATTTCGGTGTTGCTCTAGAGTTCAAATTTTCCATTAGAAAAGCTTAAATAATTTTCTTAAGGAAAATTGAACATATTTTTATCAGTGTTTATCATTCTTGCAAGACCCCATGGTATTTAGTAAGGATGCAGTTTAAGGATATATTTAACTTCTGCTGATTTCTATGGAAGTTTTGTTGGACTTACAAAGCACACTTTAAACTCTTCGATTAACTGGCAAAACGTATCAGAGAAAATTGAGTGGTTGTTTTTTTGCAAAGCTGAGACTTATTAAAAGAAGCAGAGGTGAGATTTGCAAATTACAACTTCCATAAGGGTTGACATCCACACAGAGAAGGAAAACTGGTTTTGAGCAAAGCAGCAGCGTTAGGGACTGAGTCCGGAGAGCTGGCCGGATAAACGACACGTACACCGATACGATTAAGCATCGTTCTCCCTTTATTGTTCAACTATGCCAACTTGTATCTACTTTTGCAAAGATTCACCCCGAGTCCCTCTAGACAGCCTCTAATCAGCGGGGGAGCCGACCAGTGGATACCTTGCCAAGGACTCTCAGGCCTGGCTGCAGCCAGGGGCCAGTTCAGTGGTTTTTCCTCAGCAACCCTGGGTTGTCCAATCTTTCCAGGGCTATCATATGCCCCTGTTCCACAAGGAATCCCTCTACACAGCAGTAAAGCAGACTTAGTTCAGCAAGTCACATTTCTGGAGCATGGAAATTTTGGAGCATTTTTGAACCCCTTCTGTTAACATTACAAGATCAAAACAATGGCCATGGAATTAGGATCTTTCCTGGGAAAAAATTTCTTGTGCGTGAGCCCACTTCTCCCTTTTTCTCTCCTTGCTCTGCACCCAGACTGGGTTATTTCTTCAGTTTATCTCTGTGGTTTGGGATTCTAATGCCATGAATTGTCCAGAATAATATATTCCTTAGAAAGAAGAGCCCCTGCTGACATAACAGAGGTGAATTTAAAGGAAATGCTAAAAACTTGGTAGGACTGAAATAAAGGCAATATAAAAGGGAGAAACTGAATGCCAGTTTTCATTTCCATGTGTGCCTCAAAACATCTAAATGCAATTTATGCAGAGAGGCTTATTTCCTTTATTGTAATTGTCTCCTCTTCTACCACCACTCTGCCTATTTGGATATTTTTCCCTTCACTAATATAAACAAATTGCTAATCAAGTGGCCAACAACAATCTACTGTTATATCAGTCATCAAGCCCAGGAAAATTTGTTCTCTTAATTATATGACAGAAGCACCTGAAAAAGAATCTGAAAGGAAGTTTTGTTGTTATCTGTTCCTGTAGCTAAGAAATATATTTCTTTCTGAGAGCAAAGCTTCACATGTTTACTTTCTTAATTTTTATTTTTCAGAATACTCCCTCCATCATTCCCCACTGTCCTCCAGCTTGCACAGAGGCTTGTGTGCACCTACAAACCCCACACATTTTCCTCTCATATTCTGCACAATGGTTATTTTTAAGAGTTAATCAAACCGTCTGAGATCAGGCTTTGTTGTGGTTTTGCAGAGAGGCTCCATGCACAGGAGCTATTTAGGGAGAAGATGCAGGAGGTGAGTACAAGGGGCTTTAAAATCCCTATCATCCTGGCTATGGAATGCTCTTGGAATGATTCTGTATTTCTGGTGATATGGTTGTGTGCCCTGTGGTCCCTGGGCAGTTTGTGGCTGCTGACATAACAAAGATGGGAAAAGTTTGTGAGCTGGATACATGCGATAACAGGATGAAAGTGAAGAGAAAGGTGATCTGTATTTAGATTTGTTTTGCTGCTGTGTAAGACTCTTCTAATCCTTACTCATAGGAACAGTGCAAGTAAAGGTATTAGGCATGTTTGCTGCATGATATTTGTTGACTGTAGAGAGTTTCATAATGAGAATAATGTCCAATAATAGTATATCTCACTAAATCATTCATTTTAGGCTGAAATATCCATTAATTTCAAATGGGATACAGTTTCTATTTAATCTGTGACTCTTCAGAGGAGCTATAAGTGATTATGATTTTTAAAGTGGAATTCAAAACTATATATTGCTGCGGTGTCTATTATAAATACTACTACTACTACAAGAATATTTTTTTCTAGAAGAGAAAGAAGAGGAAGTTTGCCTCTCTTCTAGCCATTTTCTGTAATCAGTACACAGAATATTCGGTGAAATTATACCGATTAATTTATAGACAATTCTTAGCTAACAACACATTTTTAACAACTCCAGGGACTAGTAAGACATAAACAGGTCTTCCCTTCAGATTTATGGTACTGTTTTAACTTTTCAAGAATAAACTAAAATTCTTCTGTCAGAGTAACAGGCATTTGATTGTCTTCAGCCAGGGAGATTTGCCAGCTGCTCTTTCCCCAGATGTATTTCTTTTCAGTTGTCCTTTAAAACTGTCTTAGAAGCCAGGGAAAGAAAACATCAAAAATTTTCATAAATGAAATCAATGGATTTACTCCTTTGTCAGTAGAAATTGGCACATGAGTAGGTGGAATCTCTAGGGTGAAATCCAACATTTCACTGTAAAAATAAAAGCATTTTGCAATAGAATGTACAATACAAACAGGAGCCAGGACAGTTCACTTTTTTTTGGCACTTCAAAGAAAATAATAAGAAAATTTGACTTATAATTTGTTGGGGTTCTTTTGGTGGAGAATCACCAAAAGGCTCAAGAATGGGGGAGAAAGATTTTGTTGAAAACAAAATTTTGGCAGAACTAATGGAAAAAACCAAGTGAAGCTGGTGGCATCAAATATAGTCTTGTAGGCATAGGAGAAGGAGAAAATTTATATTGGAGAGGCTGCTATGCATTTTCCATCTTCAGCTGTACTTGAATGAGTTGCTGATTAAATATTGCTATTGCCAGCACCTTTGCTGCATCCTTGCTTTACGATATATTTATGTGACAAAATCTGACTTCTTGTTACTGGAAATAGTCCACTTGTCAGAGGAAGGACCACTTACCATGATGCATATTTTTACATGTTTTGAGCCCCTGTAAATGAAAATTCCAGCTCAAATCTACTTTGATGTTGCTCAAGCAGAGTGGAATAATTGGGAAAAAAATTATTCGTGAGCAGTTCTTTATTTATGATATCTCTGGGATCTTATTGATGCTAACATTCAAAGTAAATATTAGAGTGGAAATGTTAAAACTTATGTTCATAAGTTTGCCTTTCTGAGGAAAGGATCTGAGGTCCTCATCATGCAGACGTGAGCATTGATGATGGTCCAAATGATAAAGATTTTTAATCCCCATCTGTCAACTCCTAGTTTCAAAGCACAGCTAAAAAAGAAAGAAAATAAGTGAAATTTGGTGCAGAGCATTATTTTGGTATGTAGAATAAATTCCAAGTAGAAATTTCCAAAAGACATTGTTACTGTTCCTTCATGTCAGGTCTGTTTTTTTTTTTTTAAAGAAGAAAGTTTTCCTTAGACACTGAAGGTTTAATTTTTTGAGGGTTTAACCTCAAAGCTAAGTATATACTGATCAAAAAGGAAATGCATTTTTGAGAAAAACTAACTTAGTTAATATAGAAATGACAAAATAGTAGAATAAATAACAGGAAACATAGAACTATGGAATGATTTGGGTTGGAAGGAACATTAAAGACTAGTTCCATCATCTAGTTTCACCTCTCTAAATCCTGAAATGAGTGGGCTTGCTCTTTATATCTGGTCCTGTTGCATTAATTACTTGCTAATTTAGACACAAACTGTATTTAGCCTGAAAGATGTGAGGCTCAAGGTTTTGAATCCCTTTCAGTGATGGAACAGGAGAGAGGAAAGGTGATGTTTCATTCTTAGGTTTGCTGCTTAGGAAGCAAAAGATAATGGAGCAAGGACTGGAAATGTCCAAACCAAGAATGAATGTGTGCTGGGAGTTATCAGATGATTAAATACCCACTGGAAAACAAAACAATCCCCAAAAATCTTTGGGCAATACATCTGGATGGAGACAAGTGTGTCTTTCAGAGGGTGGGGAAATGTGGCTGAGGGGCATCCACCTGTCAGATCAGAGCTGATGGACAATGCAAAAGAGTGAAGAGAATTTATGTGAGAGTGAGGATGAAATGTAAGCACTCATTTATTTTCAGGAAAGGTGTTTGTGATTACAGTAGGATACAGGATAAATGGCCTTCAGTGCAACTCAGGAATTAGTAGGAGGAATCTCACAATAGTGAAAATCTGGCATTTCAGATGAGATGGAAGTTATGTGGAATATGAACAATTCCAAAAGATCCCTGTACAATTGAAAATTAAGTTGCATATTCATCCTGGCTGCATCAAGATTGCTTTAGCAAAGGCCAGAAAGAGACAATGCAGAAAAGTAGAACTTTTTCCAGGGCAGATAGATCTTATTTTATATCTGCATGCTGTAAGTATGCATATACACACATACTGCAAGTGTGTAGAGAGAAAATAAAAACAGCTAAGATGCAACCCAAATTTTAAATAAAAATGACATTAAAGAATAGAATTATATGTTTATAAATATACTAAGAAAATAATGGTATCGACATTCTTTTATAACTTCCCAAACACTTTGCATTTGTCTAAATTGTGAAGAATTCTCCAAAATTTAACTGCTAATATTTACAAAAGAGTTTGTTGTTTTTGTTGGTTTCTTTCTTTTTTTCCCTAAAGATTTTTCAAATACATTATTTCTGCATTCAGAGTGGGTTTATTTGCAACATACTCTCTTTCTTTAAATCTCATGTGGGAGTCCAACAGAATTCAAATTACATTACAGTTGTTGTGTTACTTTTATGGTAGCTTAAATGACCTTTTCAAAGAAAGAGATGAAATTGGTTTGATATCACGTGGCATGAATAGATCCATGCTCTAATCCCCAGAGTATTTACATATCAATTTTTTAGTCATTTGCTGAGATATCTCCCAGGGTATTAAACTTAGGACAGTTTGTCCTCTTTTTAACCATTTTTTGAAGACAAATAGTATCTATGCCCTTTTTCAATTCTCCAGGCTCATTTGTTTCCCATTACTTCTCACATATGATCATCAATAATTCAGAAATTGTATCAAAATAAATATCACCAAATCCTCTGACCTGAGTGAGTTTAATCTAACCACATATCCTTTGATCTATGTTTTCCTTATTCTGATGTAAAAAACCCCTAAGCTACTAAGAGGGTTCTGAATACATTTGGCTTTTTTCAGCATCCTTATTTTTTTTTCTCCTTTCTCCAAGCAGTGCGCCTGTGTTTTCCTTTTCCTTTCTTGCTTGCCTCTGTTGTTTCTTAGTATTTGTCCTTGGTTTTCTATTCCTTCTCTCCATTACATCATAGTCTTTCAGATTAAACCTAATGTGACTGTGCTGTAATCTTAGTTTTCACTCTTTGTCTTTTTAAGATCCCATTTAGATTTTGGAGCTGTTCATGTGTTCATTGTACAGCTCATTTTTTTTCTTACTGTATCTCTCTATCATCTATTTTCAATGGTTTTATCAAACTTCTGGACTGTATTCCCGATTTAAAACCATCCAACTTTTCTTGCATGGACCATTATCGAAGGATTTTTTTTTTTGGCAGTTGATTTTTTCTTCCAGTGTATCTGCTTTTGTTCTCTCAGTTCATTTAAGGGCAGGAAAACCCTTCTGAATATTACTCCTTCCTTTCTGTTTTTCCCTTTCCAGTTTTGTGTCCTGAGCCACTCTTCCAAATGGGGTAACTAAAGTCTGTATGGATGAGCTGGAGGTTCACCTACAGCAGCCACTATCCCCTGGCCAGAGAAACTGTAATCCTTTTCTATCTGCATGTGTCATAAACCTTCACCTTCATTCCCCAAAAATTCCCAAACACTGTATTTCCTTCTAAAAATTCTTATAAGATTAATTTCTAATTACATCCTTACGTGGTATCATTTGTGGACCAATAATTATGAGCCTTGTAGACTACCTGAGTATTTTTATACATATATACACATATATATATATACATATACATATATATTTACATATATATACAGAACCATCTGGTACACCTATTTCTTAGTCTTCTTTTATCTGAAGCATCTTTGTTGCAATTCACTTTTAAATAAGATTGCCTGAGAGATGCCTTTCCCTTCATTTTAATCTAACTGCACATTAGCTAGGCTAGGAGTGGGAAAGGGAATTTCAAACAGCAGAGTAAATTCTGGAGTTACTGCCCTTTCAAAATTTTAGGATAACATGAATTTTTTTTATTCAGAAGATTCTGAGCTTTTTGGACTGAAATTTTCAAATTTTCCAGGCTAGGAAGCCACATGTCTTATCACTTAATGATCATTGCACTCAGAGAGGAAAATTGAGAACGCCTTTTTTTTTTTGTCAAAAGCAGATGCCCACATTCATCTGATGCAGGAAATTAAATCCATTCTGGCCCTAGGATTCAGGAATATGTCAATAGCTAAAATGCTTTACAAGAACAGCATTATAAGTTCATGTGTACAGCATGTGATGGGTTTTGCCTTATATACATATGCTCGTGGCAGAATACAGTGAAGAAATATGGCAGTGACACAGCAGTAGCAGTGTCGGGGTCCAGTTTCTGATTTTTTTCCTTTCTTTTTCCCCCCAGGAATGGGAATGTGGCATCTGATATAATGCATGCAAATTATACCCTCAAACCATATTGTCTGGTTCCTCTGCTCCTGCAATAAAAATTTGCTAAAGAAAGACTAACTTCCAATCTGCTTTGGTACAACAGGCAATTACATTCAAGTTACATTAAGAATTGAATGTGTAGGAGTATGATAAGATTTAATGACCTACAGCTTATAATTAAAAGGAAAAAATAAAGGAGCATCTCTACATGCTCTTTATTCTCAAAGGTAGTTATCCAACAGCACTTAATTCCATCCCATGCTACTTACCAAGACAAATGTTTGTTATCTTTGCATTCAAATCATCCAGCTTTCTCAGGCATACAGAGAGCAGCTCTTCACTCCTTATCCCCAGTGCCTTTGCCTACACACTGCATGCTCCACAAAAGCTTCCAGCTTCATTTTGAGAGGAAAACCTTATTTGACTCTTCACCACTTGTAGAAGGGATTTTTTTTTCTCTGTGGCTGTGTGAACTGTGATTTTGGGGTTTTTTAAATTTATTTTGTTTTTAAGGAGGAATTCAGCGGAGAGATCCAAGTGCCTAAGCTTTTTTAGCTGCTGTGGAATATCAGGTACCTTGCACAGGAAGGAACAGAGGGTAAGCCTCAGGCAAACCATGGCGCTGAGGAGCAGAAGGTGAAGTTCAAGGAAAACATGCTAGATAATCTAAAATAAAATTTCATCCCTATATCTAGAGGGCACTGTCTTCCCCAAAACATAGTTTTTGTCAGATTTTCAGTGTCATCAGTAGCACCAACTGTACATGCTGACAATTTTTACCTCTATAAACAATCAAACAAGAAAAATGAGACAAAGTTCCTGTCCCATTTCCTGCATTTCTGTTTTTTAATTCCGACCTCAGTTAGAATGAAAAAGGTGGAAAAAGGCTTTGTGTCATTTTGGTCATGTCTGGCATAAGCTTATATCTCCTTTTGGGGGAAAATAATGAGCACTGGAAGTGGGGGGAGGGAGAGATCAATGTTTACAGAAGACTGAGGTAAATCTTGGAAAATTTCCTGGATGTGTGTCAGTTCTCAGCCCCCGCAGTTAACCTGGCAGCCAACATGTGAACAACACCTTGAAAAACAGTCTGGGGAAGGATTTTCAGGTCCATTTAAAATGGCCATTTGCTTATTTTACACTTGCAAGTTTTTTTTTTAGCAGCTATGTTTCCAGTCTTTCCTCGAGGTCCTGGCTGTTTATGTGATGAACCTGCTTTCATTTTAGTTCTATCTTCTTAAACCCCGTGATTTTCACACACATAAGTTAATCACTTTTACTAAAGAGGAACACTGAAAATCAAGGGAAAGCTCTTTGGCCTATAATCCAAGATAAATGAGATCTTCCAGGGAAATGTTAGAGGTCAGCTGTGACAATGTACTAGGCAAAACAGCATATTAATTCCTAGCCTTTATTTCAGAAATGATTGAATTATTTTGATTAGTTTTCTCTGGTAAAGCACAGTTTTGAAATGTCATGTTAAAAATCTCGACATAAACTGGAGGGAAAAGAAAAAGACCTGTAAACTAGAATCTGTAAGTACAAGCTTGCGTGTAAAGCAACCTTGATTTTGAAACTTTGCGTTGTTATTTAAATACGAATAAATTTTTGGACATGAGTCCCTTTCTGGTGTCTTCTAGTTCTTTTTTTCCTTTTTATTTGAACCAGTGTCATGTATTTATTTTGATTCCTAGGCCTAGGAAAATAAAAATCTTTTTGCTCTCTGTTTTAAATAAAGAAGTCAGAATCCTGTGATGTTCATGTGATTATGTAAAGATATTTTGAGAAGAAATTTTTCCAGAAGGGAATTAAAATAAATCCCAGAAGGGATTTAAAATAAAATTGTAGTGAATGTAGTAGCAGCAGTTACTAGAATAATCTACTTCAGATTTACCAGACCATTTAGAAAAACATTGCAGGAGTCTGAGGGACTGGGTGTTTTCTTGATTCAGATAGTGCCTGAGGCTCTTGCACCCCTTTGCTATTTGCTAATGAATGAAGATGGGATACCAAGTCAGAGAGATTGACTACTTACAGCTCTCCAGTAGGAAAAGAGGGACCTCTTTGCTAATCCCTTTCTCAGTTTTCTAATAGGAAGATGAAAGAAAATGGAAAAGCATCAATATTGTGAAACTGGAACATTTTCGCCCCCCCCCCACCCCCTTAAAAAAAAAAAAATACCTTTGAAACACTTACATGAAGTTAAAGTTATCAGAGGAGAACTGATACCATGTACATGACTACGTACTTTTACAAGTGCAGAATGCTTGTAAAATTAAATAACTGTACTAATTAAAGGTGATTTACAGACATGCAGTTAATACCATAGACTTGAAGACTAGCATATACTTCAAGCTCTTATCTCCCAAAAATACTGTTGTGTATTTTTATGAAATTTTTCTTTTTGCTTTGGTTATATTTTTTCACACTCTATGCAGAAGGCGATATGTTCATGACCTTGTTTGTTGCTGTTATTTGTGTAAACATTTGGTGATCTACAAGCATCAAACTACTGAAGTATATTGCAAAATAAGGATCTGTTTCTTACTATAATTTATTGCAATCTGTTAAACTGCTTTTTTTTTTTTTAAATATTCTTTGATTCAGCTGCTAATTTATTTGTCATGTTTATTTCTTCTGTTCCCTCCCTGACATTGTCAGCTAGGTAGTGCTCTACTCTGTATATCTTTTGTTTGTTCAGTCCACATTGGGCACAGGTGATAAGTGACAATTTTTTCCTGTGAGATCTAGGACTGGGATTTGAGAGGTGGCTTACCACCTCTCTGTCAGTGCTGATCAGCACCTGAGGCTTGTCCTCATCTTCATAGCCGTTACTGTCCTGAATCCAGAAATGCTGCCTTCTGCTAATGATAACGTTCTGGCAAAATCAAAACTCCCTAAAAGTGCTGTGATTTAAAATGCAGTAATCCTGATCTGTCATCTGTGTACTTATGTCACTAAATCATGCAGGTATATAACTTTTTCAGCCCCATCCCACTTAGCCTGAACACATGGTAACAAAACTTCTTGTAACCAACCTTTCAGGATTTGCAGAGAGTGAAAGCACGAAATACTACCCAAGCTGAAATTTACAGGACTGGAAGTAATTTAATTCCACTTGGAACTCCAAATTATGGGTTAAGGGGCATAAAAGTAAAGCATTGTCTTCTGTCTAAAGTAGGGATTGGAAGCTCCTTGACCATCCAGAAAGAGATTAAGAGGTACAATCATTTGAGCCACAGGCATCATAAATAGCCAGCGGTTCCTGAGGAGCTGGGGAACGCCACACTTTCTGATGGGCAGAGATCTTTGCCTGTTGAGGCTGTTGAAAATGAGATGGGGCTTGAAAGGAGTGGTCAGGAGCTGAGACAGGTGTCAATAAAGCAAGACTTGAATAAAAGCTTTAGGTTCAAACTTCACATGGGGACAAATCAAAGCTGAATCTGATTACTTGAATCCCAGCTCAGATTTCCCTGACTAAAAGGAGCAGGGAAGGGCATGACTTGGGGCTAACCATACTGAAAGTGTTTCTTTGTTATCTCAATGATATATGTGCATAGGAGTAGATAATTACCTCACATGCTGTCATTTAATTTAGCAATTTAGCTGAGAACAAAGCTGCTGATACCTTGATGAGGAACAAAAAAGAAACCCCAAAAAACCAGAACCAAAAAAGCACAAGGCCCCTGAAGTCAATAGAAGTTAGTCAACATGAATCAGTGAAGAGAGACTATGTTAAATGACAGTGAGAAAATATCTGAGATACTGACTTTTTATATTTTCCTTCCCTCTGATACTTTTTTCTTCTTACATCTTTGTCATGCTGCTCTGTCACCACCTTGCAGTTGAATGCTGCCAGTGTGGTGTCATTACCTTTTCTAGCTCCATTCTCATTCTCAAATCCTTCCCTTTATTCCTGTTGTTCCAGGGAATTTCAAAATTACTGCCAAAAAATTAGAATCTAGCTGTTTGACTTGTGAAACATTTAGAAAGAAAGGCATTAGAAACTGTTAAGAAATAAAAAATGGGGAAAAAATAACCCCAGACATGGTTTACTCTTGTGCAGAGTGAAAAGGTATGTTTGAAAATACGTGACATAATCATATTCTTGTTGTTCTAAACAGACATGATTACTAGAAAAAAAAAAATCTGCATTTCTCTCAAAAGCCTCAGAGAGAATTCTATAAAGGTATGAGGTGTTTAGATTTTTGTCATTTTTGGATGATAGATTTAAACACATGAACTCTTAGAAAAAAGCAAACACTTTTGTGGGAAAAGAAATTGCATAGCTAAAATGGAACGTTTTGGGGTTCACAGAATCACTTCTATCAATGCAAAAATAAAATGTGTATTCTTGCTCCCTCTACAGTAAAGGAGAGAGTTCTCTACAGGTTTTAAAAAATGTAAGTGACTTATTTTCCTCCTTAGTTATTACAGCTTTAAGTGAAAGTGATACCAGTGGTAAGCCTTGTGCCTGGGAGCACTGGGTATGCAATGCAGGTTGCCAGGATTCCACAGTTTTCCAATTCTATGCCTCCACGGTCCTGTGATTCTATGATGCCATTACTCTATGATTCAATGATTCCATTATTCCATAACACTCTTACTCTACGCGTCTATTAATCTATGTCACTGAATCCCTGATTCTGTGATTCAATTATTCAATTATTCTATCATTCTATGTCCTGGGTTGCAGTGTATTCTATTACCATCCCCATCAGCTGTTGAAATCAGGTGGGGCAGTGTTTCCTTGCCTCCTCCCCCCAGACTATCTTTCTGTTAATTGCCCATCATTGTCCTGCCGCCTGACTCAGAGATAACTCCCTCCGGACTATCTTCTGTTAATGAGCCTAATCAACACTTGGCCTCATGACTCATTACCCCATTGTGAGATGCTCCACCCAGAGGGAGGAACCAAGCATCCTATTGTGGATATAATCTGAGACTGAACACCAGAGACACCGGCTTCCCACTGGATTTCCAGAGGACAGGAGCTACAGAGCCATCACTGGACCTTCTGAGGAAGAGCAGACCCTTTTTTCTACAGGATCACCACTTCAGAGGACTGCAGCCACCATTCTACCAGAGTGATGCCACCACCCTGCCTAACAGGGACTCAGGTTGTATCTTGACTCTGTCAGTTTGAACCAGTGTTTTATTTTAGTTTTTTTCCTTTCCTTTAATTTCCCCATTAAATTGTTATTCTGACTTGGTGCCTCCCACTGGTTTGTTTTCAAACTAGTACATTCTGTGATACTATTATTCTGCTATTCTATGACCCTCTGAAACAACGATTCTGAGTCCACAATTCCATGATTCTGAAATACTATAATTCTACGATTCCCTGATTCTATTATTTAATTATTCAATTATTCTATGATCCCATGATTGTATGCTTTTTTTGAGTCTGTGATGCATTGATTCCATGACTTTGTAATAAATGAGGGCCAGTTATTGGCAACGGTGACTAACTGGTAACTTATTAAGAGAACAAAACAAAGAGATGAGGTGGAAGAACCAGGAGGGGGAGTAGCCCTCTCCTCTTAACCCAGAGGTGGGAGGACCTTGCTGTGGTAGGCTTCAATCACAGGAGGACTTTATTGTGAGAAACTCGAAGCCACAGGAGGACCAATTCTCAGGCGAACACTGCCTTTTATGCTCTCTTTCAGTCCTTCTGATTGGTCAGTCCATGGGGTTGCTGCGTAGCGACTCAGTTCATTGGCTTAGATTTCCCACTTCTCAGGTGGTGATTGGCTCGTTGCTGAGTCCTGCCCTCTGCCCTCACGATGCGTCGAGTGATTGGTGCAAGGTCCGGCTTGGAGGGAGGCTGGTGATTGGTGGGTGCAGCTGCTTCTCTCAAGGCTGATGTCATCCCCATGGGGCTTAGGGACCTTCAATCTCTACATGACCACCTCCTGGCCTCCTTATATTAACTGCAGTCCTCCAAACAAAGGGCTTCTAACTCCATTCAACAGTTTAAACAGCATAACTTCATACAACCCAAATCATAACATTCAACCATCTTACCTAACACCCGTACAACCCGAATTAGGACGGACAAAACCGCCTAAACTGGAATAACTCCTATAACAACTCTCTGAATCCTTGATTCTATGATTTATTATTGAATTATTCTGTTTATCTGAGTGTAGGTGTCCGGGCTTCTATGATGCAATTTTTCTATGATTTCATGATTCTTTTATTTCCTTACTATTTGATGCAATGATTCTGTGACTGTATGATTTCACGGTTCTGTGAATCACTGATTATATGATTCATGATTCCTTGATTCTTTGATACTATGATTCTGTGATTCTGTGAATCCATGTCTAGATGTTACAATGAAGCCATGACTCTATGACCCTATAATTCCCTGATTCTATGATTTGCTGCATCTATGATTTTATTTTTCCATGATTCCATGATTCCATATATCTATGATTCAATGATTCCATGTTTTTATGACTCTACAATTCCCTGATTCTATATTCAAATACTCTCTGATTTCATTGTTGTGGGATTCCATGACTCTCTGATGCAATTGTAATGATCCCATGAATCTTTAATTCCATCACTCTGTAATACAATGGTTCTTTGATTTCCTGACTTAATGATGCAAATATTCCCTGATTCTGTGATTACATGAGTATGTGGCTCAGTGATTCCATGATTTTATCATTCTTTGACTAAATGATTCCGCAATCCCTTGATAACATGATTCTATGATTCCTTGATTTTATGATTTCATGCTTCTGTGACTCTTATGATTCCCAGAGTCTATGACTCCAAGATTCTCTGATTCCATCATTTCTTAGCTGATTCTGTGCAGTTTCAGCACTTACTTTGCCCTATAAATCCTGCATTTTTTTTTAAGTCAAAGCCCATGTTTTTCACAAGGCTTTTCATTCACATTAAAAAGTTGTTCTGAAAAGAGAAATGTCATTAGAAAGAATGTACATAATTTTATTTTTTTCAAGTGAAATCTGCTTCTGAGCTGCTGCTGTCTCTGAGCAACTCTTAAGAATTAACAAACCTGATGACACTCCTTGTAACATGCAGGGGAAATTTCAGTTCAAGCAAAGTTGAGAAATAGTGTTAGCTCACTTTGATGGCTACGTCCTGAAAGGTGATATTGGGTTTTGAAAAATTTATGTGCCACTTTGATGTTGCAATACTGGCAAGATGGGGGAGAAATAATGAAACCACCTTTTCTTCAGCATCTGGCATTTGGTTCCAGGGGTTGGGGGTCAGGGTGTGAGCGTGGTGGATGTGAAGAATCCATGGTCAGAAAAGAGAGTTCAAAATGTCTTATAGAAACATTGCCACTCTGTGGGGAGCCCAAAGGTAAAGGAGTAAAGGCGGTGTCTGAACAGTGTCCTTGGAAATCTCAGTTCTGGAAGTGGAGGAAGCAGGAACTAGTAAGGACTAAATAGAAAGACAATTTTTATCTTGTTCCCATTTTTAATATACAAATATTCTCCTAAAGCACATGGACTGCCTGGGTAGAGTCCTAAAGGGTCAGATAAGGCTGTGCAGAGTGGACTCCTCGGAATCAGAAAAGGACATGGGGGCTCATTAAAAATGCAATGTCTTCTGAACCAAATAGTGACAGATTTCTTGTTGGTGAATTGTGTTCAGTTACCTTAAAGGATGTCAACCAACCAGAAGATACTGAAGTATTGCAAACCTTAGCTTAAGGAATTTTAAAAGAAGAAATTAAAAAGAAATCCATCTCATGATTGTAGATGACCTTTAGATCTGTGTAAAAGTTGATCTGAAGTTGTCATGATTAGTTATGTAGAATGCACACGTTTTTAACAAAACAGAGGTACACACTTTTGCAACAGAGTGAGGATAACTGTAAAAAATGTACAAATGTGGGTGTTAAACATCTGTAAGTGACTAGACTGAAGGGTTTTCATCTATTATTTATTGAAAGAAATAATAGTGGCAGTTATTTTACTCTACATTTGAAATGTATTCTTTTCCTTAACAATTTTCACTTTTCAAATCGTTCATGGAGGATGTCATCACACTGATTATAAAGAGTTCATACACAGGATCCCTCAGGATGCTTTTGTGGCTCACAGAAACCACATTTACTTGTGGACATGGATGATATCTGAGAAATACATAGATATTTGGCATGTTATAATGAATTCTAGAGTGTATTACTGTTCTAAAGGAAATTCAAGGTGTTAAAGGCTGCATTTTACACCACCTCATGCCATAATAACACACTTCAACCTGATGTCCTTGGTGTCATATTCCCTGTAAATGGTGATCTGATCCTGACTTCAAACCTAAGCTCTGCTCTGCCAGCTTCTTTCCTGATTGTTCCTCTGAACAGGAATACAATTTTATGTATTTTACTGGATTGTCTTTTTCAAACCTGTTTTATGAGGTTGCTATCATGCACATTTAAATTCTGTTTGAAAAGCTGCTTGGGACAAGAAAAAATTAAAATTAATTAAGAGAAATTTAAAAAGACAATTGGTTTAATCAATCTCTCCCTTACTGGCCAAAAAGCAGGAGGAAAGTAGTTAAGTCCAACAATGCCATTATAAAACTGGTTTAAGAGCCAATTTCAGCTTCCACTGACTGGAATAGGAATGGAAGAGGAAACTCAGTCCCTGCTTACTGCTTTCTGTTGAGTTCCATCAGCCATTCAGGCACTAATAACATTAGGTCAGTGACAACATTTTTGTGAGATGCGTTTTGACACACGGAAGAAAAAGGAACATCTTCATAACATTAGAGAGTCATAGCTAGTAAGAGCCAATTTTGCCCATTAATAACATTGAACAAGTGAAGATAAATGAGGTGTAATGCATAGCTCTGAAGCATTAAAAAATGTTGTAATGCTCACATTTAATTATAATTTATCTGCATTCTTTTCTCTTTAGATACCTGACAAGACACCGTTTCATTTTCCTAACATTTGCTACAACAGCTAGCTTTTTATTTCCTGCAATAATTTCATCACTGCACTTCAAAAGCACTTCTATTCCTTTCGGACCCAAGACAAATATGTTTGTTGACTTTCAAGCTGTTAAAATTAGCCGTAGCTGTGGATTAATATTCATTTGGAGCCGTGACTCTGTTTCATCTATCTGAGTCTAGGCAGGCACAGTCTAATGTATCGTCTAACTTTTATGTAAATAAATACGCCTCCCGCCTGCAGAGTTTGATGGCAGCTGCAGACCTTCCTGAACTTTGTGGAGTTCTCCTAATGCAGCAGCATCCTCCCCCTCCTGTCCTCTGACTGCATGAATAGCCCTTGTTACAATATATATCAGCAGCTTTGTTTAGCACAGGCTGGGTTCAGCTCTCCAACACTTTCACATCACATCTCAGAGAGGCCCTTAGAAATACTTCAAAAGCTCTGGTTTTCTAAAAGGTTGTGGGTTTATTTTTTCTCCACATTTTTTGCTATGTCTGATGCTGGCATATAAGTCTTTCAAAAGGCAAATATGTTTGTTTTTTTTTCCCCTGTTTTATCCTGTGTGTCTCTAGTTGTGTGATTTTCCTGCCATTTACCTCTCCTTCATAGCTCTGCCACTTTCATCCTTCATACATGAGTAAGAAGGAATTGGTTGGAAAGGATTATTACCCAGACTTTTCCCTGAAGATGTGATGATGGAGTTAATGTAAAGTAACATTACTTTCAAACTTTTGAGATCCACTGGGAATATCAAAGTTTTTCCTGTAGAACTGCTGCAACCAAAAACCTCAAAAGAAATGTGAAATTGCATTGGGTCCTCCTTTTTTTTGTTATCAATCTTTTCTCAGGACAGACCTAGTATTTTAATTTAAATGCTGATGTGGCTTTGTTCAGTAATGATATTCCTTAGAATTCATGTGTGATGTTCCTTAGAATTCAAAATGTGTATTTTAAAGTTACATCTCCTTGTGTATTAGCTTGAGTAGAAATATCCCTTCACAATGTTGTTCCTTATATTTGTTTTCTTTCACTGTGAATCTGAAACTGAAAATGCTTTGCTGATATTTTTTCAGAAGTATTGTTATTGTCTAACAACTATTGTCTGATGGTGGTTTAAAGAATGAAAAACCTAGGAATGGTTTTGAGCATTGGAGAGCTGGTTTAGGGAAGCTCAGTTTTGTATCAGCTGGTAATCTGGCCCTTTATATTTTTCCCCTACACCTCTATGATTGCTCCTGGTTACAAAATGCATTTGTGCAAATAACATCTGTCTTTACTCTAACAGATTAGGTTTCTGCTTTCATGGATTTGCTAATCTGTACCAGTTAGCATTCCACACACTGAATTCAGTGATAAAATTCCCAGATTTGGTACCTGTCTTGGTTCAACCCTTGCCAACTCCCAGCCCCAGGGAGCCACTCACTCACTCCCCCACCAGAGGGGTTGGGGAGAGAATTGGGAGGGTAAAGGCTGGAGAATTTATGGATTGGGATAAGGAAAGTTTAATAGGGAAAGCAAAAGCCTGTGCACTGGGAAAAAAAAACCCCAAGGAATCAATTCCCTGTTTCCCATGGGCAAGCAGGTGTTCAGCACCTGCAACAGAGCAGGGTCCCATCACTGTATCTATCTTTGAATTGGAAAGACAAACACCTTTATTCCAAATGTCCCCTCCTCCTTCTCCCCCCCTTTGTATACTGAGCATGATTTCACATGGTCTGGGACAACCCTTGGGTCAGTTTGGGTCACCTGTCCTGGTTGTGTCCCCTCCAAACCTCCCAGGCACCCCCAGCCCCCTCCCCAGCATTGCGGTGTTGGAAAAAAATAGAACTTTTAAATAATTTCAGTTAATGATTTTAATTAACTCCTAAATTAATTGTTTTAATGAATCATAACCAAGATATATGTATTAATTATAAGTTGTGTGTTATTCTTAAACTACTCTTAGCCAGCATTTATCAAAGTTGTCATGAGCTACTTTTGTAGGAGCACAGCTTGGGAAAATAACTGAAACTTTAATTTTTGATAAACTAACTCTGATATGCTTCAATGAACAAAGCCTGGGAGAGGGAGAAGATGTATTGTGGAAGTTGGACATCTGGAATGCAGACTTTGTGGGCCACAAGGGCATTTTGCAGAAACTAGAAGATAAAGAGGAGACCAAAAAAGACTCAGTATGTGCACTGGAAAACCCCAAGCAGAGGACAAAGATGCTAAAAAGACTAAAAGTGGGGACTAATTAGCATGAGAAGTGAGAAATATGAGAATATTGAGGAATTAATAGAGGAGAGAATACTGATTAATGAGAGAAAATGATGTAATTTAGAATGACAGACATTAATTTCTTTGTTTGAGAAAAATGTATAACTAACTGTCCTGGGGTGACTTTGTGATGTGTATCCCCTATTGTATGCCCATGCCCAGGAATTAATTTTATGCTTTTCTATGCCTTTAAACTGAGCCTGAGAGGGGGTAGGAAAAAACTGCGTAAAACTTTTTCAAAGCAGTTTGCAGCTTGTTCAAGGTCACACAGAGATAGAGACTTTTTTCCCAGCTGTGGCAGGAGAGTGAGAGGGAGGGAAGCACCCAGTTTGCTTTTCTTTCCAGCCAGCTTTCGGCAGTTTTTTTTCCCCCAGCTCCTTTTCCTCCTGAGAGTTGAACTTTTGTTTTCCTGGGACTCGGCTTTTTTCCTTTTCTCTTTGCTGGACTGTTTCAACATCAGAATACATCAGGAAGAATTTCCACCAAGGCCTTGGGCCTGGAGGTGGGCCCACCACCCCGTCCCAGCTCCAAGGAGGGGGAGAGAGAGATCTACAGAAGGACTCCAAAATTTTCCCAGGTTTCTCTCAGCAGATCAAGAGATTTTATTATTTAGCATCATTATCCCTTTTCCTGTGTGTTTGTTCAATAAATAGTTTTTATCTCTTTCACTTTCCTTTGAGGAAAATTTATTTTTTCCCGAACCTGGTGGGGGAGGGGTGGTTATAGCCTGCCTTTTCTCAGAGGATATATTTCTAGATTTGGCCAAAATGGCATAAATTTAGTGGTGCCCAATGTGAGGCCGAGGCCAGGTAGAGGTCAGGGAAAACCGTGTTTTTTGGACTGTGTGGATTCGTTGGCCTGGTACATCAGAACCACAAAAATATGATGCCTTGGTTGACACTGGTGCGCAGTGTACAATAATTCCATCGCAGCATGTGGGGGTAGAATCTGTTTCTATTTCTGGTGTAACAGGTGGATCACAAGATTTGACCTTGGTGGAAGCTGAGGTGAGCCTGACCGGAAATGAGTGGAAGAGACATCTCATTGTGACTGGCCCAGAGGCCCCGTGCATTTTGGGCATAGACTTCCTCTGAAGCGGGTATTTCAGAGACCCAAAGGGACTAAGTGGGCCTTTGGAATTGCTGCCGTGGAGACAGAGGGCATTCGGCAATTGAACACCCTGCCTGGGCTGACCGAGAATCCTTCTGCAGTTGGGTTCCTGAAGAGCAGCGAGTGCCAATTGCCACCTCGACAGTGCACCACCGGCAGTATCGGACAACTCGAGATGCTGTGATCCCCATCCACAAGATGATCCGCGAGCTGGAGAGTCAAGGGGGGGTCAGCAAGACCCACTCATCCTTCAACAGCCCCATCTGGCCTGTGCGCAAGTCTGACGGGGAATGGAGACTGACTGTGGACTATCGTGCCCTGAATGAAGTGACTCCACCGCTGAGCGCTGCTGTGCCGGACATGTTGGAGCTCCAGTATGAGCTGGAGTCCAAAGCAGCAAAGTGGTATGCCACTATTGACATTGCCAATGCATTTTTCTCCATTCCTCTGGCAGCAGAGTGCAGGCCTCAGTTTGCTTTCACCTGGAGGGGTGTGCAATACACCTGGAACCGACTGCCCCAGGGGTGGAAGCATTGGGGTGGAAGCACAGTCCCACCATCTGCCATGGACTGATCCAGACTGCACTGGAAAAGGGTGAGGCTCCAGAACATCTGCAGTACATTGATGACATCATTGGCAACAGAAGGGTTTGAGGAAGGGGAAAGGTGGGGGGAGGAGTGTTCTGAAGGTGTGCTATGATTTTTTTTATTTTTTCCCCCTTCTTTTAGGTCTGTTAATAAACTTCTTTATATTCTTTCAAGTTTTGTGCCTGCTTTGCTTTCTCCTAATTCATATCTCATAGAAGATAAACAGTAATGAGTATTTTGGACCAAACCACTACACTAAATTGGTGTTTTTGCCCAGTTTTGGAACTGAACCCGCTACAGTAACTGACAAGGGTTTGTGTCTGCCTCTGTGTGGAGGCTGGAATTTTGTCAGCCACACACACAAACCCTGGCCAGGAACAAAGTAATGCCTGACTTGCTGACACTAAAAAGGCAGTGTTAAATGGATTTGTTTAACCCAATGATTTTGGAAGATGTGCTAACAGCAGAACGAGGAGCAGAAAAGGCCTTGGCTCTGTGCAATCCCTGCTCAGCAACAACAAAAGCATTTCTATGTTATCAACCCTCTGTTCAGCACAAATCCAAAACACTGCCCCCACTAGGAAGAAAGTTAACTCTTCCTAAAGGGGCAAAATCAGCACGGTTCCTAATCCAGTGTTTAATTGTGGTCAATTTATGGGAGACTCAGAGTTCTGTGGACTGCACTACTGTGGACTGCAGTAAGCTATTAAAAATAGATTTTGTACTAACCATCAGGGAAATAACTGGCTGAACCGAAAAGGAGCAGTGTGCGATGAGTGTTTAAAAGCATCCTGGTAAATAAAAAAATGATTTTTATTATAATAATATTAATAAAATGTTCATGATAGGTCAGTAAGCTCTTCACAAAAATGTATTTTTGTCAAACTTTCCCAAACAGGAGTGGGGTTTTGTAGTAGCAATATCGTGAAGCTTCTACCACACTGATACCCCCCAAAAAATCTGAAGAAACCTCGGATAGCTCCTAGTCAATCTGATTTTTAAATAAATGTTGGCCAGTGGTGGTGGGGGGGGAAAAATGCCACTGCTTTAGGCTGTTGACTTGAAGATAGATTTTCTTTATACAGATTTTTTGTAGCATAATACAGCTTCAGTGCATGAAGTTCAATGCCCTCCAATGAGTATAATTCCTGTAGAAAGACCAAACTCTTAATTTTGCAATTGACAACACAGCTTGGTTTTTTATAAAAGACCAGGAAAACCAAAATATGGAGGACTAGTAAGTGATAGATAAAATCAAAGAGTAGTAAAGGCTGGTAGCAGGAAAAGTGAGGAGCGGAATAAGCTGTGAAAAAAGAGAGAAATGGATATAAAAAGGCAACCTCCTACCCCACTCCCTCAAATGCATGTTCTTTTCAATGTTTAGGCATTTCTTTGCTTGCCCAGAGATAGCCTTCTCACCTTTGGCTAGTTTAGTACCTCCTGTATTGCTACTCACTATCAAAATCTGTGATGTGAAGATCCCTTTTTCTGTTTCACTTGAAAGGCCTTAATCGGATCTGTCAGCATTGCTTATAGAGAAAATGGTGAACTATGGAGGGGAGGAAGAATTTATTCTTTCCCTCTCCATCAGGTCCAGTGGAACATGATTTGGAACTATTTTAGGAGTGTATTCACTGCAAAGGAAGAGAGCAGATAACAATTTTTCAGTTCCCTTCCAAATCTCACTAGGAAAATGCTGCCACCTTCACAGAAGGTTTAACCCTGACTCAAGGAACAGAGAGATCAGACACAATTATCTCCCTGTCATTAGGTTATTGAAACCATAACTCTTCCTTCCAGGATTCTGCAGAGCACCAGGCTGTGAGTCTCTGCTGTAACAGTCTGAGACTGGGGATGAAATAACAAAAGAAAAAACAAACCAACCAAAAAACCCCAAAGCCTGGTAGAGTTTCTGATTCAATAACAAAGGGCAAAGAGGGACCAGAGGGAGTAGGAGCTTGTGAGATGGATTTTAACACCTTCCCCTGGGAAAGGGAATTTCAAGCTTTAGTTTCAAGGAGTGATTATGTACTTGACTCAGTCTTTAACATCAGACATGAAATGCAGAGATAGCCCTTGAGAAGAGGAAACAAATGTACTTGGTTCTTTAGCTATGCAGCCATCCTCCTCCTCCTTCTTAAAAAGAGTTCTGGGATGTAAGCCTGAAAAGAGGGACAGTTTTGCTTGCAGAAGTTTTAAAAAACTCTTAAAAATCCCTAATGCAGAAAATAAAATCTGTTTCTGCACATGACTGAGGCAGCAGCCATGTTAACATGTCACCATCAGTATTATTCCAAGACATCCAAGTCTTGCACACTAAGCTAAGTAACCACCTGAAGTCCATTTCAAGCATGAACATTCTGTATTTCCTCAAAGCAAAGTGTTCTACTGCTTCATCAGAAAAGTGAAAATCAATCAATAATATCTACTTCATCACTTATTGCTGGTGAGACGTTTATGTCAAGGCTGAGACAGGCCAAACATGGTTTTTATTTATCCACTGGCCACTTCTGACATCCCCTCAATACACAGGAGCCTTGTACTGTGTGTTCATGAGCACCTTGTTTGCTGCCACAGCAGCAGAAAAGGGCCTTAGTATCAGGTGAGTGGCCAGAAAAATAAAAATATGTTGCACTTCTCTGTGGCACACTTGCTCATGAAGTTTTGTTCCAAAATAAAGTCGAAGCTAAAAAGAAAAGTAAAGAACTGGGCACAAGAAGTATTTACATTCTTTCCTGCTATTCATGCAGCACACTGAAATTAAAGAAAAGGGATGTCTTTTTCTATATATATTGTTACACTAGGAATAGAATCAGAAGTGCAGTTGGTCTCTAAGAGCACTCAAATAAAGAAGTCAGCACAAAAACACATACAGAAAAATAAAATAGAAAATACAATGAGATTACCCACAAGGGGGAAAAAAAAGTGCTAAGATTTGGGAAGAAGTAAATAAAACGGCATACACTGAGAAAAACAGTAGAACAAAAGTAACCACAGAAACATTAAAAATAAAGGGAAGAACAAAAAGGAAATCTCTTCATAGGGATCAAAAAATATCATAAGCTAGTCACAAACACGCAGACATACACACAGACAGAAGGGGAGAAGCACAGAAAATGACAGCCCAATATACAGAGGAGAAAGATCAAAAGAGATTAAAAGAAAAAATGGTTTGCTGAAGATAAGGATGCAGCAACCTGACCAAAGTAAAAAATGACAAAAAACCAGAGATAAGAAAAAGTCAGCACAGAAAGAACGTAAGAAATGGAGTGCTGGAGATCACTACACAAACAAGCAATCAGTGTGAAAGGAGGTTTTAAGGAAAAAAACAAACAACAAAACAACAAAAAGAAATTGCAGTATACAAAAAGACAGAATAGTGTGTCCAAACTGTGTGCCTAGGCTTCAGGAATAACTTCCAGACTTAGATCTAAAGATGCCCCTGAGTGAGTTAAGAAGGACCTCATTGTAATTTATCCACAAGGAGCTTTAAATGCCTGATACCTATTTATTTGCTCTATACCTCAACGACAATGACACCAAAGTCAAGAGACAGAGACTGAAAGAAGACTGTGAGTCTATTAATCTGGCTAATTCTTTATAAAACTCATTAAAAGGAGCATAAGTGTCAAATTCAGCTCCCCAATTTTTCCACAGTTACCTCTCCAACTTGCCTTTTCTGGGATAGCAGCTTTAGATTTTGCAGCAGAAAAACCCTTAGACAGCCCTGGTCCATCCAAGTACAAACTGAGGGGCCCTTAGCAAAGGGCCTTGGTCTCTATTCAAGGGAAAAATTCACGGCTAAACCAGAAATCTGCTTTCAGTGCCTTCATCCACACAGTTCTGGCAAAACCGTGTGCCCCTCTGTTCCCAGACAAGCAGCAGCCTGGGGTCAGCGGAGTCACCCTTACCCTGACTTCTCATCTCTCAAATCAATTCAGTGAGAAGGATGTAATCTCTGAGAAGGATGCTGCAAGACCTTCAATTCTGCTGGCACAAAAGAAGCTTCAGGACAGATGGACCTGAAGGTGTTGGTGGCTTTCGTGATGGAGTGCCAGGCTGTGTGTGCTTGTTGTTTTAGAAAACACAGTTTGTACAATTTTGTGCACATTTTACGTTATTGGTTTTTGCGATTTTTTACAAAGCAATTGTCTTTTTCAATACCTTGTATCTTAATATTGTTATTAGAATGGAGATTTACAAAATTAAAATGAAACATAGAATCCATTTCAATTTTCTTGGAATTTTTATTCCTCAAAGAAACAGATGTAAATGAAACCACAGACATCTCTTCAGGTTTAAATTTTATTTCTAAGTGAATTTTTAGCAACTAAAGCTTAGAACTGTCACATTTCTTCACTTAGTAACGATCCCAGTCTGATAAGAAAAAGTCACTTCAGCTTTCAGCTTTCTACAGTCTGGTGTCTTTACAGTTATGTTTAAAAAAAAAATAAAAGAAAAAAAAGAGAAAATAAAAAAAATAAAAGAAATGAGAAAAAGAAAAAGTAATGGATTTTATTGCAGATTTTGAAGGTAAACACTCTATGTTTTAAAAGTATGCTTCTGTTTCTCTTTTTCTTATGAAGATCATAGATGTGCTGCTTTCTAGTTTCAGGACTGCATTATCTTGTATTCAGAAAGAAGATTTTAAGAGCCCTAAGTGTTGCAGAAATATTTTTAAAATACTTTATTCATATTCTGACATCTTCCTCTCTTGAAATTTAGAGCTTAAATTGTCCCTTAACTTCATGGCTGTCTGGACAGAACCAATCTCTCATGAAAGGTAACAGAAGTCTTTCTTTTGGCTTTACTTGAGGCTCATGGAATCATAAAGAATGAGCCACAGAGATGAAACACTGCTGCTGAAAGAGGCTGCAAAAATGTATAAATTCAGAGCTGTCTAATCACAGTGACAAAAAATAGGTTACCTCAGCCTAAAGCATCTGGTGCTGAGCTCTGCCTTCCTCTTGCACTCCTCCCTTTGACTACAGATTATCCTGGATATGTAAATGCTTGGCAAAAGATAACATTTACAGCTTTCTAAAGCTTTGCAACTGTGGCATACTTTTTAATTAAACAGTAACATTGGTAGCCTGTGGCATTTTCTGAGATTAAGGAGTGGCTGGAAAACCTTGTGGCCTAAAGCAAATTAGCCCATCATTAATTAATCATAGAAACCCCTTGCTCTTGGCTTTGGTTATAATCTGTTTGGACTCAGAATCAAATGAAAAGAATTAGTTTCCTTTCCTGTAGTGTTATGTCTTTTACACAAAATGTTGGGAGTTTCAATTAACTCTCTCACACAGTATTATTGTAATGCACTGTGAACTTCCTGGACTTTGTACATGGTGAACTTTTTCAGCAAGCAGAACATCTCTGAATCCTTTTCCCCCTGTAAGAGGTGCATTCTCACTGAGACAGAGTTTTCCTGGAATCAAGAGGAAATCAGAATTATTTTCTATTTTCTCTTTACCTCTCTGCCTTCACCAAAGTTGTTTTCCCCCCAATTTTCTATGCCTGTGCATATTTCAGAAGCATTCCAAAATTTTGTTGACCTTGTTAAACTGTTATACGGATTTCTAAATAAAACCAAATTACTTTGCCCTTGCCTCCAAAATTTATGATGATTTTAGGAAAAGTCTAAAAAGCAAATCTGAAAAGAGTAGAAACACAAATTGACACTATTGATCCAAGATAGGCTGCATGTTTTTCTCCATTTCTGATTTTGTCTCAGCCTGGTGCTGTGAGACAAGGAAAAACCCCATTGAAACATCTCAGAAATGTAGGTGAAAACTGACTGCAGCTGTCCTGGGCTAAAAGAACCCAGACAGAGAAAATAAAACCACAGAACAGCCCACTTTGGAAAGAATCAAAGATCACCTCATCCAACCTTCACAGGAAAGGCAGCCCAGGTGGGATTTTCTCTCACCCTTTCCAATCTCATCTGGAAAACTTCCATCAGTGGGGACTTGAGCATGTGATTTTGTCTTTTGGAGGCTCCAAGATTTATGATCCTACTCCAAAAGACATATTTCTAACTTTTTTTAATGACCATTTGGGACTATGCATGCCCTAACAGAATATGAACATACTCATGGCTTTTGTAAAAAAAAAAAAATAAGAAGAGGAAAGAAAGAAATTAAAATTAATTCAGATAAAAAGCTGTAAATGGCCAAGGACAAATGCAGAGAAGTAAGAAGTCTGACATGTTCATGGAGAGGCAGTGAATGAGCTCTCAAAGAAAACAGTAAAGTGAGATAAATCAGGTACCAAAGCAAGTTAAGTAAAATCAAATCAAGTTTTTTATGATGATGATGATGATGATAATGATAATTATTGTTATTATTGGTCAGTAATTTCACCCACAGCTCTTCATTTCCTGTATTCAGGGGATCAGATTGTCCTCAGGCTGCAAATGATGGCAGAATATGAGACAATGTTGATGAAACAGGCATTTTGTTCCAGAGAACAGCAAAGCCAAATACTCAAGAGAAGTACATGTGGAAAAAAAAAATAAAACAAAAAAGCTCTAGCTCTCATAGGGCTGTTTATCTCCGCGGCAATGAAGTTTTCAAGCCAGCAGCCACCAGCAGTGTCATAATGCTTTTTTATGTGGTAACTGCTACAGTTAAGGGTGAGAGAGTTAATTTCTTCATAATGAATGTGGCCTTTCTATTCATCCCTGTCGTGCCCCCCATTCATCCTGCAGAAAAACTATTGATTGGCTTCAGTTCTGAAAGTGCTCCTCCTCCTCCTCCTCATCATCATTTTCTGTTTATCTTCAGAACCCTAGTGAGGAGGCTTACTGAAACAGTTGGATTACTCACAGGGCAAAAAGCAAAATATATTCTCAAGACTTTGAAGGAATATGCGCCCTGAATTCACTGATTTACCAACAACAGCGACATGCATGATAAAAATTATAAAGGGACCTCTGTACTTGGAAAGATTAAGTAGACTAAGACTCTTTAGTTTAAAAATTAAATGAGTAAGAGGTCTGGTAGACATATATGAAAGCATGAGCAGTGTGGAGAAGGCATTACTTGTCCACTTTTTCTTCTGATAGAAGACCTAAAGGACATCAGACATATCAGGCAGCAGGCAGCTTCAAACACGTAATTTTTATGTAGTTTAATCAGCAATACTTGTTGCAGAATGTTACAAACAGCAGTGGCCTAGTTGTGTTCAAGGTTAGAGCAGGACAATTAACACATAAAAATTCTATGAAAGAATATTAAACACATGAAAAGTTTCTCAGTCTCAGGAAGACGCCAGGATACAAATTCTGAGGGACAGGAGGGCTTAGGCAAAAAAAAAAAATGCTGTGGTACATTAGATCCATTTTATTGTTTATTATTTATTATTCAAGTCATTTCCTTGTGGTCGCTTGGAGGTGAGGTAGTGGGTTTGGCCTGAGGTTTGTCCTGCCTCACTGCTGTGTTCTTATTCTCCCAGCTACGTCTTTGCTGCTGCTGCTGCTGCTCTGTTTTCAGTTGTAGAAGCCTCCTGTTTGCACAATCACGGAGTTATTTATACAAGGCAGAGTGTGCATTTTTACTCACAACTGTGAACATCCATCATGTCGTAAATATGAGCAGCTCTGCTGACCACATGAAAAGCATGATTCCCGGTATATTAATGCAGACAGAAACTTGTTATAGAGGCTTAAATAGGTAAACAAACAAGAGGAGATTCAGTGAAGGCCAAAATCAAAGAACCACTTACAATTTATGTACCACAAGTGCTTCCAGAGTGGAATTGCTCCCTTTGGAATACCTTTTTTCCTCCCCTAATTTAAGATTCAATCGTGTTATGTTCACCTTGTGTGGAGTAAAGTGACATTTCAGGTTTGTGCTGTAATCACCTATAAAATCAACTGATCAAAAAATAACATGGTATAATAAATGAACATTGGGCCTCATTTATTAAAATTATCATAGAGAATTTTGCTAAGCACAAGTGAGACCGACCTGCACCACTCTATCCTGCAGAGATTCCACTTCTTTCCTTAAAATATCCAACTCTTTATAGTCCATTTATCAAACTCTCAACAGACACCTTTCCATTCTCTCCCACGTCTCTCTGGAGTCTTATACTCTTGCAGCTACCCAAAAATATTTTAAAGTTTCCGTTTACAATGTCCCTACAAAGAATTTGATAATTAAGAGGCTGGGTCTGATGCATAAGCAGTCAAGATTTATGATTCCTTAACAGCCTAATCACCTTCATCTACTTAAGTGTCTAACAGCTTTTACGGTTTTTTTGGGGTCTTGTTTTTTTTTGTTTGTAGCAGGAACCTTTATTACAAGCACATTAGAACTGGAATTAGAAGATAATAGGCTTTATTTTTTAAAAATATCTCACCATATGCTAAACCAGGACAAAGAAATCTCAGTTTCCCAACATTAAAACTATCCAAATCTAAGGACTGGCCTGTGCTCTGGACCAGGAGAGGAGTTAATCATGAATTCACACAAAGAACCATGGGAATCCTGTGTTTAATATACTAAATGCTTGTTAAACATAATCTATCTGGAGCAAAATACTTATGACTCAATGGAATTATACTTTGAAGAGAAACTTTTAACTCCCTTCTTCCTAGAAGCAGGCCTGCAGAAATGTGACAATAAAAAAGCATCCCCAAGACATCAACATTGAACATGCAGCTGAATGCCCTGTGGGAACCTGAAACTGTCACTGCCCAAGGGTCTTTCCTTGCCCTGATGGGATAAAGCAGAAATAACAGCAGGATGGGTTTTCTTCTGGGAAGCATTCATTATTTATGGAACAATCCTTTCTGATTGCAGAACCAGAATGTACGATAGCATTATTCGTCATTTCCACCAAAACACTTGCATTGACTCCACTGCAGGGAGCCTGGATGCTTTACCTCTGGCATTCCT
>NW_008236437.1:165451-165651 GCF_000691975.1 Corvus brachyrhynchos | reverse complement strand
AATAAAAAATGTAATCTTACCTTGCAGCGTGCTCTAAAACAAAATGCTTCCAACAGGAGAGATCAGAATGCAAATTGTTTTTCTTCTTTTCTGCTGTTACTTTCTATCAAAGGTTTGCTTTCTATCTTCATTTGTGAAATGTGTTAATACTGTTTTTGTGTGATTGTTGACTTTAGCAACAGAGAGATATATTCAGCAGG
>NW_008236437.1:149558-165421 GCF_000691975.1 Corvus brachyrhynchos | reverse complement strand
AAATGATACTTGATACATTTTATTTCAGTTATGGCGATTTTCTATGAGTGTGAAAATGTTTAGCAACCAGCTGTACCTATGATTGCATTTTCCTAAAGTTCTTTATGGACACAAATTTCCGACTGATTTATTATAAAAGCTTATGGACCAAATCCTTTCATTCCTATGACACAAACACAGATCTAAGTACCTCATCTTTGACAGCTGGGGTCAGATATTTAACTGGTCACGGACCATGACTTCATTGTTGCTATGACAATTTACCTCAACAGAAAATCCATCCCTTCTTTTGGTAACTTTGTGCAAAATATGCAGCTTATGCTTGACAAAATGGTATCCATAATATTTTGAAAAAAAAACCCCCAAACAAATCCATTTAATCTTTTGGTGTTATTTTGTATTGTAATGTGGTCCTTAAATGAATGGATTTACAATAATGATTGTAAATCAGTATTATTAAGCAATTTAAAGTGAGCATATTGGTTTGGTCCAGCTATTGCAATGCCAGTGTAATGATAAGAATTGTGTCCATCAAGTACTGCTTTAAAAAATTATAAAGAATATTTAAAACTGGATTTGGGAAATAAAAAATGTAACTGAAATGAATACTGAGTACTGTACTAATTATACAATGCTTACTAATTAGCAAAATAGCTATGACTGTAGGGAGAAAGGAGGAAAAAGTATTAAGTTTTTCCTAAATGAGCTCAACAGTCCAATTTTCTTCACTTACAGCCTTCTTACAGCATATTTTAAAGACTTAAAAAGGATTAGCAAAATGTAGGGGTAAAAACCTGTCTAAAATAAGTATGACAGGGCTGTTAGCAGCTCATATTTAATTAGAGAATTAAGGTACCGAGTAGGCAGTACTCACTTTTTCATTAATTGTGTATAAGTAGCAAAATACCCACAGGTCTGAGCTGGCAGATACTGCAGAACAGTACAGCTTGTTGTTTGAATGCATTTTTTGTGCTTTTTAGGTACTTCACCTTCCTGGAAAAAATAATAAAAATAAAAAACTAATATAACGTTAAAAATATATTAAATCTGAATTCTTTTCTGTGGAGCCAACTGTGTGATTTGGAAAATTTTGCTTTCACATGAGAGAAAATAAATAAACTGGTGGAATGTCAAGTGAAGCCTTGGATAGGAGGTTGTAAATAATGGAAAATGTGTGAAAAAATTTGTAGTGCAGGCAAGACACTTCATCCAGTGCTGATCAGAGTTTCATGTCCTGTAAATCACATCAGACAAGGTTTTTTTTTTTTTACTGAGTGCTAATAATCACATAATGGATACTGTGGTTCTGACACCTACAGTGTTCTTCCAGTTCCTTGATATCCAATTTATCCTTGTCTGCTCAATCAATGGGATAACATAAACACAAACTGGGTCACTCTGGTGATTAATTACGATGTACAAGGCTCCTGCAGAATTCCCATATAAGGGAGGAGTGCTGCCTGTCCTTGCTTATCTGTCAGGTGGAGATTCACATGCTTTATGAATACATCATGCACGTGACACTGATAAATTATTCTGATCAATCGGTCACAATTTCTGACCTGTTGCTGTGGTGGGTTGGACATGGGGGAAACTTCCAGCAGCTTCTCACAGAAGCCATCCCCCAAAAATAAAACCAGCCCACACAAACTCAATCCAGCTGTATTGGTGATTTTTGTGTAATTTGATTGCAGACCTGAGGGATCTTAAAAAAAAGCAGTGTATCAAAATTCACTGTTGTGTATGAGTCAGAAGCTTTCTTACAGTAATGGATTTCCTTTTTGATTGGCAGCAATGTTATTTCCTTAATCAAATTGCCAATAATTCATTGAATTTACTGTTAAATATTATATTTCATATCCTGTTTAGTCTTCAGGGTTGCAGATTTTTTTTTGGCATTATTCAGAATGATTCAGTAAACAGCTGTAAATAATGTTACTTGCCCCGCAGGGCTGATTTTAGTAACAACTTTCTCTCTTTTCTCTGACATATGTGAGTATTTCTCAGAAACAGAATCAGTCCTTGGCAGGGGGAGGGTGGGGGAAGGAGATGATATTTAAGGTCCCTTCCAGCCCTAGCCAGTCTGTGACTCTGTAACTCTCACCAAGATGGAATTCCTAGGGTGCTGGTAGTTCCAATTTCCTATATCCTGTCTAAGAGCCTTTTTGCTGTTGATTTCTAAGGAACAATTCATTAAAACCAAGGTTGGGCCCAGCTGAAACCTTACAAATTGGCAATCACGTATGCACACCATATTTAAATTCAGTGTTACACTTATGAGGCAACCTATTCCAGTATGCAAGTCTTGTACAGAATGCTTACTTTGATACATGAGCAATTTAAATTTGTCCTACTCTCTCAGATGTTAAGTTATGCAGAAAAATAGCAAAGCAGATTTCAGGACATGTCTCCGTATTTTTTTAATGAGGCTGATGACTTCCTTCAGCACCAAAGCTCTGGTTTTGAATTTATTTTTTCTTTTTTTTTAATGAGCTTTGTAGATAAAGAAACATAAAGAATCTGGTGGAAACCGCTGTTCTTCAAAGAACATTTGTATTTGCATTTGAAATGGAGATTCAAGCTCTAGGCCATTTGTCTTAACATCAGTATATGGTTTTTACAAATGAAGTTTTCTAGAATTAATGCACTTAAAATATGGGTTTATTCCAGCAAATGGAAAGAAGAGAATGAATCTATGTGTGATGTTATGAGATGAATAAATGCTTGGAAAATGAAAACAATTTCTGACTTGAATATGGATGAAAAATGTCCTGCAAATGATATGGTAAAATTTATCACGTACTTTCATCATGTTTGCTTGATAGGCTCTGACCCTGAAGTTATACTAGGAAAGTCTTTTCCTGAAGAAAGTTGGAAATAACACCCAAATAATTCTGAAACATGTTTTATGAGCGTTGTAAGATGCTCATGTTGTAGCAAAAATGATTAAAGTGATTTACATATATATAGCTTCTCCATTGAGAAAGGCCCTTCAGAATTTTATAAACTGAATGCAGAGACCAGCACAACCAAAATGGAAAGTCTTTGTCTCCAAAATATGCTACATTGTACTGTACTTTGGACAGAATATTGCCATCTCTTAAAAAAAAAAATTCAAGGAGAAGTGACTTGACCAGGAGAGTTAAGTAGAAACCTGAACTCTTCAGAAACAGTGCTGCACTTGAGAAATGCATAATTGTAAATATTAAACACCATCTCTGTGAAAGAGGAAACATGCTATCAACTGAATAATTTTGCTAGAGAGAGCCACACCTGATTTTTGCTGGAGTATTTTTACCTAGACTAATCCTCTGACATATTTTGGAGCTGTCTGGGGACTTGTGCTTTAGAAGAAAGCCAAGTCACACCTCTTGAAAAAAGATGCAAACTGGAGTCCCACAGTGTCCCCTCTTCTAGAGTGTCTCAGGAGTGATCACTCCTGTCACTGACTAACAGAATTATGCTGATTTTAATACACTTTCTTTTTTCTTTTTCACTTTTTTTTTTTTTTTCTTTTCCCTTTTAGCACGTCAGAATCCACACAGTACTTGTTAATCACGTGTAATGTTCTTTTAGGGGGGCCTTCCTCAAATTTAAGTAAACTTGCCAGTGTCAGTGCTGTCAGCTTTCATTATTCTTCAGTGATTTTCATCAAGCTTGTTAAGCACGGTTTCCCTTTATAAATTCACACCAGTTTTCTATTCTGTATGTGTTTTGTTCACCTTCCCTGTCACAGACATCTTAGCTACAAAAGCAGTACTTGCATCCTTGACTTTCTGTTTAATTTGCTGTTTTCACAACATATTAGGCTCTCTGTAGCTTGAAGTCCTTTTTTCCCTGGTTTTGTTGTATTTTTGGAGCCTGGAGAAGTTGAAAACAGACAATGGTCCAATAAAACTGAGATTTCCTCTTGAGCTGTTGCTCAGAACAGCTGTATATGCCTCTGTTCTCAGGATTATTGTAAAAATACTGCACACATTATTTACATTAATGTAAATTATTGCTGCAAGAGATGAGAAGCATCTCTTGCAATCAGTCAGATGACATTGGGATGTTCAAAGCTTTCCTGAAAGAAGGAGTGGGAACCACAGCGTGTTCCCATCCATCCCATGGTGCAAATAACCAGATTATGGAGCCTCTTTAGTGCAGGAAATCATTCCTAGGACACCCAACACTGAAAATTGTGTAATGTTTTAAAAATAAAACCATAAATCTCTCTGATCTTAGTTTTGGCATGTATTGAAGTGCTGCATATTAAGCTGTCTCCCCTTTCAGATAGTGCCTATTCTTAAATCGATCTCCGTAATACAAGAGCTGTCTTGTAGACATCTTTGGACAGGCAATTAATTTTGAAACCTGACAAGGCAGAAATAAAGTCAATTTTAATTACTGTACTGTATGCTTCTGTCAGCTGACTTCTAAAAATCTATTAATTATTATTTTTAAATTTGGTTGTTGTTTTTTTTTTTTTTTTTGTATTTCTAAATGCAGGACGTATCTAATGGGGTTTTGAAATTTATGGTCTCCAGAGAAGATTTGGACTCAACATCCAAGGAAGTGTTTGTCAGCTTCTCATAGCCTTGTACAAAACCTCAGTGCTGGCCCAGTAGATAAATATAAAAGATATTATGATTATAACCCCAGAAATACAGCTTCAGTTCTCTGCCATTTATAGATTTTCTGTCTGTTTTATACAAGTGATTAATTTCTGTGCTATTCCATCTTTCCTTCCTAAAATCAGGATAACATTCCATGGCTGTATGAGGTGATGGTTATCCCTGGTTGGTGGCTGGAGCTACCCATGTTTAACAATGCCAGTGATGGTAAAAATAATGCAGAGGGAAGAATGTGGATAAAATTATAAATTATGTGCAAGTTGTAGGGGGCAGTGTAGGGGTAGAGGATGCCCTGATAGTGTGGAAGAATGCAAACCTTTCTCTTTACAAAAGGGTTTGAGCTTTCCTGTTAGTGGAGCATAGAACATTTACCTTCTAATCTCAGCCTGTCTTCCTCTAATATGGGGATTCTGAAAGCTCAGCTCAGAAAATCAGCCCTCCCAAGTTGTTTGTACAATTGATGTGACCTGGCCTTGAGCAGGAAATAATTACAGTTTATCAGAAAAGGAAGAGTAATGAAATGCTTGTGAGTATGGTATAAATTATTCAATACTGGCTATATTTTGCTGCTGCTAAAATAGATCTTTATGTGTTAAAGCCCTATTATTAGTAAATGCCTGACTTTAGAACTTATATACCTATTAAAGAAACCCTACTGAAACCTCAGGACATGTCTGTTTTACTCAAAGCAGCACTGAGTCGATTCAGTCCTGTGCAGTCCTCACAGTGCTGTGGTATCTGTTGTTAAATGGGCTATTTCTGACATTTAACATAGCCTTGAGTGCTAAAACCAGTTTCTGAATGGTGGGAGATGGTTACTGCCAAGCTCTGTCATGGTTAGAATCAAGGTTTATCATGCAGGGAGGAGTTCTGTTCCTGAGACTATCACGCAGTCATCACCACAGTAACTTTTTGATGACACAGGTCATAGATAATTGCATTTGGAGCTAAATTCTGTGCTGCTATGCATGTTAAGCTTGTAGGTTAAACCTTCTGTCAACAAGGTGCTGGCTGCTTCCTGGATAGAAGTCAGGCACAGTTGGAAGGTGGGGTGTTGCTAAGTACGCTTTACGTGCAGAGTTACACGTCTGTAGTAAAGACAGATAGAGGTAAACTGAACAGGCCTCAAAAAATGGTGACTCAAATCTTAAATAGCCAAACCCACCTGAAAAAATCTGGTTTAGGTGGTGAAGTTCTTTTTGTTCTCATCTCAGAGGAGTGAATTTATCTTCCAGAGTTGAGAAAGTGAGGAATTGGGTGCTTGCATCTACCACATGACAATATTGTGGGTTTAGCAGGAATATTTGGGCTCTGGGAAGAGGGATTATACTTGAAAAGAAGAAAGGAAAGCTGAGTAGAACTAAATGAAGGTTAGGGTTTTGAATATGTTGGATATTATGTGAACACTTTGATTTTGCTCATCAGCAAGAGGAAATTAAACAAATTGCTCATCTGCATGACAGCTGGGTAAGTAGTTCTGAGAGACAGACCATGATATTTTCATATGTAGTGGCTTTCTTAATTTAATGTCTTCATTACTGATGTCTAAAATTGTATAAAATGTCATTACTGAGAATAAATTAGAGTTTTATACCATGCTGAAATTTTGTGAGTTAATTTTTTCTTTTTTTGTTTAGACTCCAGGTCTTGACCCATTGAGCCTTCAGAGAATCAGGAACAAGAACAGAATTTTGGAGGAAATGAAAATGTAATCTAAATAAATCATTCTGCTGATCTGACTTTTTACAGGTAGCAAAACTGTTGGTCTTGGATTGCTAAAATGCAGGGCCATATTCCTTTTTTTTTGTACAGAATGCTCCTTTTTCACTTTCCCTGCATTTATCTTCTATGCTAAACAATAACTGGGTTCTTATGAAAATTTTTGCTTTTCAGTAACATGGTTGCAAAGTAAGTAATGATATAAAAAGCCCAAACAACCCTGAAAACACTTATTCTTGATTCACCCCATATATTTTCTTTTACCACAAGCAGTCCTGATTAGATTGCCACAGAACATTCTAAGGTAGCAGGGAAGCAGAAGAAAGGCCGGAACTAGCTATGGGTTCTAGGTAGTCCTCTCCTCTGAGATTACTGCTCTAATTTATAATATCACTGTCATTTCTGTGGCCTGTTAGGACGTCAAATAAATAAATTCAATAAATAATCAGCTCTTCTGAAAGTCATACCCTGTGTAAGGATTGCAATAATATTTCCATGGCACCTGGGGAAGTCATTCTGACCACACAGAAAATAGGGTTCAAAATCTGGCCAGAAAACCATAATGTATTAGACTTGCAATTTTAATTTCTTCTGGCTCTCAGTTTTCATTAGATTTGGCTCTTAATTTTACATTTTTTGTGTGTTACACACTACAAATTGGCTTGGGGTCTTTGAAAAGAAATAAGATTATTTTTATACTGTTGATTTTAAACCTTTTTTCCCTAAATTAAATTACTAACTTAAAACTTACATACATAAGTCTTCCCAGAGATACAACCTGATGTCAGAAAAATTGCATTCTAGTGAGAGTTGTGAAACTTAATGAACCAAATGTCCTAAAGAAAATATAGCCCTTCTGGACCACAAGGATTATAAAAAAAAGCTCAGATGGACACTGAAACCTTCCTTTTCATGGTTTAGATATTATTGCTTTAACCATGGCTGGGCTTGTGCCTCCTTAATGAAGAATAAAAGGCAGGTTAAAGAAATCAGAAGTTTTAAGGATCAGTCAGTGGAGTTGTTAAAAGCAGCACAATGTCCATGGGAAGAATTGTGGGCAACAGATGGAGGAAGATGCTCCATAACCTCCCAGGAGGCTGCAGGAGGACCTTTCCTAAGTTTCTAAAAATACCCATGGCACAAAAATACATAGAGTTGATTTTAGTTTGACACCTTCGCTGTTGCTGGTTGCCCAATGTCATTGTGTCTGCTTTTTTCAGTCTTAATGGATTCATCACTAATTATGTAATATAGCAGTTTTTCCCTGTTTTCCCTGCACTGATTCCACAAACACTCTGCCACGGTGTTTTTGGGGACAGAATAATAGCTCTAAGTGCTACGTTAATATGCCTGTCAGAAGTCCTTCAAAAGCACAACACATTTTGTGGAAGGTAAATATTAGCTAGAGACATAGAATTCACATCAAAAATAGGGTCTGAATGTGGAGGCTTTTTTTTATTAAAGTCCGTTTATAAATGTATTGGATGGAAACTGTATTGGAAGAATTGCTCGTTTAATGTAGGTACAAAAGAGCTAAATCTTGAAAAGCAAATTAATTTTAACTATCCACAGATTTTTTTTTTTTTTCTGGACTTACAACATGACTTTATTTCAAACTGAAAGATAAAACACAAAGAACACAACTTTTTCCCCTTTTACAGGGTATAGCCCCATGTTTAAATAAAAAAAAAATAGGTTTCTAATTCTTTATTATGCTCTGTGAGAGATCTTGTGGGAAAATCTTGAGGAATCTTTGGCTGAATTTTACCTGGATCATGAGAGGAAAACCATGGGTTATTCAGGAAGCAAAGCTTAAAATCTTGAAAGAGTATTTGGTGTTCTTGGCAGATCAAGGAGCAGCAAATGTAACACTTACTTTTCCTTAGGAGAAGAAAAGTCAGTATCAAGCTTCCATGCTTGTGTTTAGTTGGAATACTGGAAACATCTTGAACTCCTTGACTCCAGAAGGTGAAATTGCCTAAAATCCCAAAATTGCCAAGAAAATAAGCAATGCCTTTCTCTGCTGTGTTTACGTTTTGACTGAGTCTCCAGCCCTAACCACTCTAGAATTTAAGGAACATTAAACTCCACAAGCAAAGGAATACCTCGTTCTGATCAGGACATTTAGAAAAAGGGGATTTGCACAACACTGGTAAATTCTCCTGTACTCAGTGCACACAGTGAAGGAAGTGCAGTAGCAATTATTTTTATTTTATATGTTAGGGCACTTTATTTGAACCTTCAGCTCCAGAGCAGAAGACAATTTCCCATAAGAAGGTCACAACTTACATGAAGGGGACAAGATGTCCTGCCTGTAACCTCATTTGGCTACAGATAAAAATACCATTCATTTGCAATGAACAACAACATATGGCATTCTGTATTTTTCTTTGTAAATCTTATGTGTTTTCATATTTTCCTGGCCTTTGTTTTTTGTAGCATTAAATCTGGAACCTGGACAGATTTTTGCGCCCCCCTTCATTTTTCATTTATTTTAATGAGAACTTCAGGACAGCTTGCCATGGAGAAAAACATGGGCAAGTTCTTCATGATCTTGATAGACAATTAATATTTGTTCTTTGTGTTTGCTACATAAACAAAAATATCTTGTTCTTAATTATATTATTACCTGTTACTTTGCCAGTGTTTGGTGCTACAGCTTGGTAGCTGTATAGGTATAGTTTGGTGCTATAGCTTAACGTATAGTATAATATTTGTTAAGTAACTATTAACAATCTAATATGTTTGTTCTCCTAGTTAATGTTGGTCAAAGTAGAAAATTATCTTCATAGTAGAGTTAAGATGTAATTAAAAGGCAAGATTTGGTCCAAAGGGCCTGTTTTTCATATTTATGCCACAAACACACAAAATCTCTGAGCTGAAAAAACTGTTTTGGGGACAAAGCACAGGCACAAAAAGAGGAATTACTCTTTTAAACTGCAAAAGAGGGTTGGTGGTTTTTTCCCATTGAAAGGTAGGCATATATTTCTTAACGGTGAAAGGAAGGGAAAAGCTTTCTAGCAGGTTAGTTTTCATTTTCCATAAATAATTTGGGAGGAGGAGGAGGAGGATACTGCCACTAAACAGGTAATTGTGCAAGGTTGTGTCTGGAAATAAACCACAGTTTAGGGGGGTTTTATTCATTTCAAGCAGTGAGGTCCATGTTGAGGCACAAGATGCAGATAAATTACCTCATGTAGTGCACTCATGTAGTGCTCTCTGTCCTTAAGTTCTTAAATAAGTTTTGTATATATATCTACATTCAGGTGACATTTTCATAGGATTATCTACTTAAACTCCATTATATATTTCATTAGGAGCAATAGGTCGCACAGATCCCTTAACTGCATAGCAGTTTGGATTTTCCCTATGTAAATAACTTCAAATTATCAACACAGAATTTAATCAGATTTAATTCAATCAGAATCTTAAAATCCCTCTGCAATGACTTTGTAGCCAACTTTTCTTTTGCTGATGGTGGCAACAAAAAATTTCTTCTCCAAATCTCTTTTGAGTAGAAGTTTCCCGATAACCCTGAAGTTCAATTTTCAGAACAATTATTTTATTTATTTATTTAATTGCCCTAAAGTTCCTAACTCTTAAGTATTTGCTTGGGATCTGTATTCTTCTGCTTAAAATTTTTTCATTCCTTTCCTTGTTATTTTTGAATCATATTCTGGTTATGGAAATGTATCCTCTGCCTTAGCATTTTTGGCACTGTGCGAGGCTTAACAGCTAAAACTGACTTTAAACTTGTGTTTCAAAGCAACAGATTAGAAACTTCTTATGACTAGCCAAGAAATAAAAACTCAGAGCAGGATAATTAGAGACAGCTGGAATTATCAGAGCACAAAAGATACAAAGTAGGAGACTCGCAGGATTTGGTTTTTTTGGTTTTTTTTTGCTCAGTCAGCCAAAGCAAGAAATAGTAAAAAAATCAGTCTGTTTTTGTCAAATTTGACACAAAGAGCAGGTCTTTCTGTGCTAACCTTTCATTTCTCACTTGTGTACATGCCAATTTCTGCTCTGAGAGGCAAGAATGGCAGTGGCAATCACCTGTCACATGGGCTGGTCCTGTGATCAGATTTACCTGTCAGTAAGGATGCAACTCCCTGCTAATAAAATTATAAAGCAGTGTTCCTAACGTGTGGTACCAGAGTATGCAGTACAGAGAATAAATATAGAGATTTAATATATTTTTAAAGAAATGGTGACAGCTCAATTATTGCACATATCTGTGCGGTGTCAGATTCAGTGATAATATTTTTTCTTACCTGTTTATTTTTAAAACAATGATTCCTTCATTTTCAGGCATCTCCTGCCTGACATCCCTCAGTAGTGTATTAAACCATTAGCAAGCAATTTCTCACACTTTTTTTTTTTTTTTTTTTTGGGAAAATGTTTTACCTTTTTTTTTTTAAACCACAGATTTTCTAAATTGCAGAGATCAGTCCCTGAAAATGAAGCCATTTTGATGATGTAGAAATTTGTGTAACAACGTCAGTGAATGTCAGGCGGGATATTTAAACATGAATGTTTACTTTTTAAAAGACATTGGATTAGAGGAAATGTTTCCTGTGCTGCATGTAGTTATTTATTCTGGTATAAAAAGCAGTGTATGGAAAAGGAATCATCTTTCTCTTGTACTAAATCAGACCCTGGTAGGATGCCCTCTGCTACTGAACACATCACTGCTCTTTGGATATAAATATGGAGTTAAGGATGTGTTGGGAAGGAAGATGATTCTTGCTTGGTGCTCCATAAAGTGCTCCAAGGCTTCTGCTGAAAAATGACAGCAGTGGTTAAAAAGTGCAGTTATCTGTCGGAATGGATGCAGATTTTTGTGAAAGTTTAGCGGGAATCAAGGATGATCTACAAGACTAAAAATGGTTGCACAGTGCAAGACTCGGCAGAAGACATTTTTCTTCAGAGAAGCACTAAACTCTGAAAATTATAAATGACAGATGGTGGAAAAGACATTGCAGTAAGTCTGTGACTGTGTTCAGCAGCTTACTGAGGTTATGCTGAAATCAGCTGAAATATACTTGTTGGCAAAGGGCAGGGTAGCTCGTGAGATTTCCTAACTCATAATACCTCCAGAAGAGCAAATAAGCTTTGTGACACAAACTAATAAAAGGTAGGAAAAGACAGTCCTACAAGCAGGCATTTGTTTAAAGAAGACCCCTGTAAATTCATACCTTTAAAGAGGCGATGTCAGGTGTGGCAGGAAATTGCCAGGCGTTTCAAAATGGTGAACGTCTAAGGGGACACAAGTGTAACACAGAGTTTTAGATTTTAGGAATCTACATGTGGTGTATTTACATAAAAACCCCATAACTCACTTATTATAGAACTACAGAATCCTGGAATGGTTTGGGTTGGAAGAGACCCTTCAAGCCCATCCAGTGCCACCCCCTGCCATGGGCAGGGACACCTCCCACTGTCCCAGGCTGCTCCCAGCCCCAATGTCCAGCCTGGCCTTGGACACTGCCAGGGATCCAGGGGCAGCCCCAGCTGCTCTGGGCACCCTGTGCCAACAGCTTTTGAAAACGTCTGTTCTGCAGCACCAGCGCACTTGCATCATGTTATTCTTGCAAAGTCCAAATTTTCTCCACAGTCAACTTATTTTTCTCTCTTTGTCTCCTAGACAGAGGCTACAAACAAGGCTCCTGTCCAACAAATTGGTTCAAATATTCTTCAGAGAAGACTACAGCGTAAAACATGACGTAATCTCTGAAGACAAATCAATTTGCCTTCACATTTCTCAAAACCTCATCATCATTTTAGGAGAGAGAAAGAGAAGGAATTTATTTGGAAGATGCACCTAGAACAAGCATATTAACTGTGTTTAGAGATACTAAACTTCCTATAAATGTATATAATTCAGAAAGTATCTCTTTTGAATACATTCTGTTTGGATATAATCTCCATGCCTTTAACTGAACAGTTTTGATTATGATGTATCTTCCCAGCTGACATTTTTAGTATGAAGATCTATGGTTGCTTTTAAATAATTTTTCTTCCTTAAATCTTATATTGGTACATAAAAAAAGTAAAGGTATTGAACCGAACCTAAATCTGTTGCTTGTACAGCAATACAAATATTCAGTATGCATAAAAATTATTTTATTCTGGCAAAAAACTTGTTTTATTATGTTTTGTCAGTTTGAGAATGGAAAGAAATTGAAACACTGAGTAGTCTCCAAATACTTAGAAAATAAAATGTTGTGAAAAAAAGATATTTTCATGATGCACAGGTGGAAAAATCAGTGTTTCTATGATTTGGTTGGGGTCCACAAAAAAGCTTCATTCCTTCGCCATCGTTCCAAAGACGCTTTGGTTCCCTCTTCTTTCCCAACTTATAATAACAAATTCCTTTCTGCACATTCATAGGGTAGTGATCAAACAGCCGCTCAGCTGTTTTGGAATTGAGAGAGATTTAATACATACTAATTTGCTGTGGTATAATCATATAAAATACAATTACCATCGAGAATGAGTTTTAAATTAGTTATAAACAAATTGAAATAATTTAGAATCATTTAAAATAACTGCATCTGGCAAAGTTTTGCTGTAGCAGCTCCACCACAGGATTTCTGATTTAGCCTGCTCTTTCTGACTGACATATTCTTTTTGCTTAGCATAAAACCTTGGGTGGTGGATTATGATTGTAACTGAGTACATAATTAAAATTAAAACATCACATGAGGTTGTTTAGAGTGGAGAATGGCATTGCAATCAAAATCTGTGTTAAAAAAAGGATTCAAACCATTATATCACAAGTGACTGAGTGTTGGAAAATTTCATTTTGCAGTCTGAAACAAGGAAACTGGTTTGGTATTTTCCTTCCTTCTGTAGCTGTATCTGACAACATTTCTGTGCCATCTCATCAGTGGTCCAGGACTTGGGCCAATGTTACTCCAGCAGTTGATTTGAGCACAGGACACAGGATACAGGGCACAGGATAACTTCCTGTGCTTTAAAAGAAAGGAAAACCAGTGAAACTTGTCATTAATTTGAAGCAGATTTTCCACTAGCTGAAGCATTTCTGCACCGTGATATATTGTTTTTTTGGCCAAGATCCTGCTGTTTCTATAACCCTTGGTGGCATCATTTCAGAATTGCACTCTAACCCTCTTGAGATGTTTGCTCAAATTTTCCTGCAACCTTTTACCTATGTATTTATATACTGCAAATGGATAAATGAAAACCTTTAAAAAATTTATTTTGAAAAAATATATAGGCATTCATTCTCATAAATAAATAGTTGTGTGCACCAGAGGCATTTTGCTTTATCTTCTGCCTTATTGTCTTCCTGAGGTAAGTACAGATTTGCACTATGGCATGATTTGTCATGTCTCACTGCTTAATTAACCTTTAGTGTAGTGGCATTTCCCAGACTGCCTGCAGAGTTATTTCAGATGAATATATCTGTGTAGATAGGCAATGTCAAATATTGCAGCTTTCTGCTTAAAATATTGTTATTTGCTATCACTGGGGACATTATTCATTGAAACAGAGGCTGCTGAGACTCTCAGATCCAAACTTTTCTGGTTGTTTACTTTTAACCCCAGCCCTGAGCACTCAAAATCAATGCAAGCCTTGTTTTGCTTTATGTGGAGAAATTTTGAAACATTAAACCAGCTATAACTTGAAAGAAAAGGTGCTTTCAGTGCTTTCTTATCTATTTTGTGCCAGCCAAGAACCTGCTTGCCTATTTGATGTAGCCATTGTGTTCTGCACCATGCAATAATGAAGCAGCTTTAACGAGAGAGAATATGAAGTTTCGTTTCTTACTCTTGAAGTGGTGACAAGAAAATATTTCTTTTAAAAAAAAAGCAAATTTGAAAACTTTCTTAATTATCCCCTGTAAGAAAAGGTTATTTTAGTTATTAAACAGAATGGATTGGAAGCCATCTTAACTGAGATGTTATATTTGAATCCTAAATTTTCTTGAAGGACAAAACCATCAAAAGTTAACAAGATATTTCAAAAGGTTCCTTTTTCTTTGTCTTTCTGTCTGTTCAAGAAATCTGTTAATAATCTCCAAGTTCTTTTAGCCTTTGTCTGTATTTTTTGATTTACCACTGCTGCCGTGATAACCTGCTGCATTTATAACCTGGACTGTAATCTTCAGTGAAAGGAGAATAAATTATTAATTTTTTCTTCTGGGCCCTAGACTTCTGCAAAATCAAAGTGGGAAGGTTCACAGGGATCAAAAATGGGGGACAATGGATACGTGTAAAGAAAAATACAAAGGACCTTACCCCTCTGTAACCTTCAACCCAACAGGTGATCAGAAATACAGATATTGAAAATATCCTGGAAATACATTCAAGCAATAACATTCATTTAAGTAATCCCATCAAACAGACTGTTTAGATAGGACTGGCAGCTGTTTAAGACCCTTAAAATAAAAGCTGACAGATTTAAACTGGAAAACACAAATCAATGTTTCACACCTTTTCATCTTATAACAACTGAAGGTTGACATATTTTTAATCCCTAAAGCTTGGAATTTAAGTTAAAAAAACTCTGAGACATTTTCAATAAAACATGAAAAGGTTATGAAATATCTACAAAAGTTTAAAAAATATATATTTACAGAAGGTGAATGAAAGAGTTAATGACAGAGTACTGGTACTGCTTAAAATAATGTGAGAATCATAAAGATAATACTGGTGAAGAGCAGTTCTGGAAAATAAAGTGATTATATGGGAGGTAACTAATAAGGATTTTGTAAAAGGTAAACCATTAAATCTTCAAAAGTATCAGGTTAAAAAAGGTTAGGATTATTTACTTCAGTAGTTGTAAGAAGAGGAAGAGTATTCCTAAAATAGTAATGCTTGATTTAGAAACCTAAATGTCCCCAACTTTAAAGAGAATATTTTCCTATTCAAATTGTTTTATTCTTATATAAGTATTTGAAAAACTTTTGTAAATCTTCTGTTTCAAATGTTTTTTCTCCAATTTCCATCTTTTCAAATTAATGTAGTAGTAATAAATAATATATAATTTAATCTTAGATTTAATACTGAATCTCTGTGGATATGTGGGGCAAGGGCATCAATTAGTACAAATTAACATGTACTATTACAGATTGCTGACTTGATTGCTGACTTAATTGCTTATTACTATATAATTGCTTACAATTATCAGTGTAGTACACCCACTGAAGTACCAGAACATATATGCTAATTAATGGAATCACCAATAACACTACATTGGACACATCCAGTAAATCCTCTCAGCTCATCACAGCAAACAGCGTGTAGAGATGGTACAAAGCCACCCTGTATTCTAGATTTGGATCCAAATCGTGCTTCCCCAAGGCAGATCTGTTCATTTTGTCTGTTTGCCAGAACGTTCCATCCAAATTCTGCAGTTAATCAGGTGAGGACCCAAAAGGACACTGAGAGCCCATCAGAAAGGACGGAATTTTGTGGGTGAGGGCTGGGACCCCAAGGCCCCCGAGCTGGGACCCCAAACCCCCCTGAGCTAGGACCCCAAAACCCCTCTTCTGGGACG
>NW_008236437.1:139423-149124 GCF_000691975.1 Corvus brachyrhynchos | reverse complement strand
CCCTGGCAGGGTGGGCAGGCCCTGGCACAGGGTGCCCAGAGCAGCTGGGGCTGCCCCTGGATCCCTGGAGTGCCCAAGGCCAGGCTGGACATTGGGGCTGGGAGCAGCCTGGGACAGTGGGAGGTGTCCCCCTGCATGGGGGTGGTGCTGGATGGGCTTGAAGGTTCTTTCCAACCCAAACCATTCCATGATTCTATGAGTAGCTTCTTCTGACTTCATTACAGCCCATGTCTAAAAGACTTTTAATCTTTCAACCATAACTAGTTACCCTTTGATACATCCTGATCCAATTTAAAAAGTTCTTCCAATATTTTGCACACAAAAAAGTTGTGATTTTTGCCAAAAGTGCTAGAGCAGATGGAAGACAAGTTTTTTTTCCCCAGATTTTTGCTGTTTAAAAAACTGGGAAAGAGACAGGTAAAAGAGTCTCTAAATATTTCTGAGCATCTTTTGGTACAGTCTCTAGTCATGGAAAGGTCTCTTTTGCCTCTTTATTTTTAAGGATAGTATATTATATTAACATTGAAATCTTAACAATTTTTTCATATAATCCAAATGTATTTTCATGTCAGAATTTTCTGAGAGACACTTCAACTTTTTCTCCTGATCTGCTTTTCAGAATATATAATGTGGATGTCTCCTAATAGAAAAGTAAATTGTTTTTACTGTAGAGTCATTAGAGGACGAAGTGGTGGAATCTATCATTGTCGTAACTCTCTTATTTTTTACTCTATCTTTACCTGTGGAGTTAACTGCACAGTTATCTTATTATCCTGTGTGGCCAGGTGATGCCTTATCCTGGTCTTAAAATCAAGAGTCATACACAGTTAGAAGGGGAAAAGGGATTTTACCTTGGTATTTATTTTAAGGATCCTTAGGTGCACACGTCCAGGTCATATGCATCGAGATGCACCCCGCCGAGTCTATCTCTGTCTCTCTGTCCCCCCCCCACCCCCAACACTGGGTATAACATTATAGGTTTTACTAATTAGCATATCTATCAAAGATTCCCAAGTGAGAGGCTCAAGTGAGCCCCCTTCTCTAAGGAACCTTCCCCTGGATGGTTCTATCTTGGTTTACAGAATGTGTTCTGGAGAGGACCTTGGGGTCTAGGGCACACTGATCCCTGGCTACGAAGCTTCTAAAATGTTGAGTCTCTTAGCCTGACAAACAAGTCTAAGAATGTAGGCAAAAAGCACTGGGAATACAGAAGTTGTAAAAAGGTATAACAGGGGTATAAAAGAAAAGGCAAAAATCTTCATGGCATCACAGGCAGTATGGGTAAATATATTCTGAGTCAGACCTCAGGTGAGTAAAGCCGTTTTTTTCTTCTTGATTCTAGATGAAGCAGCCACACTTCAGCAGAAGTGCCTTCACCAAGAGGTCTAGACTGAGGTGAGAGTGATCTGTTGCTACGTACATGTGGAAATTTAAATAGTGTTAAAATAGGTATTTAAAATATTTCTCAAGATTTTTCAGAATGAACATGCAATATTTGCTCTCTAAGGCTGGGTGTATGCACCTTGGTGAAAGTTTGGGGAAAAGTGATTAAAAATCAAAGCTAAATATACTAGTTTTGATAAATTTGATGTAAAATGCTAGGGTTTTTATCTTATGATCTATAGACTATTTTACAATTTAAAAATCTTTCAAATTTTCCTGAAAAAGGAGTTTTTAAGAAACTGCACATACATGCACAGAGGGTGAGCTCCACTATGCTAATTTTTGCTCTATGAAGTAAATATGTTTTGAGGGACCTGTGTATGATAATAGTGAGTTGTGACTGGCGAACAAATGCCTGATTTTTTTGCTAAAGGAAGAAAAAACCCTACATAGTCTGTCCTTCACCAATCAAAGCTGTGCCTGAACAAAAAAAAAAATTTTCAGAGGGCCCTGTGTTCTCTCTCTCCCCTTTTGCATTAAATGCAATAAAACCCAACATTGTTTAACAATCAAATTTAACCTCACTATTGCCTTTTGCATGAAAAAAGCGTAAAGACATGAATCTATGAATTCACTATTGTTGGTTCATTATAATTTATATTCATGACCTGGTAACAACAATTGGTGGAAGAATTAAAATGCAAAGAGACAAATATTATAAGAAGATGGTGCTTCACAGAAAGTGTTTTATTGCAGATGGCAAAAAGAATTTTTTAAGCATTCCATAACTTAGCAGCAAGTTTTATTTTAAAGTATCATATCATACATAGAAATGTGGGTTTTTTATGATACAAGAAAGTGTTTTCTATGAAAACACTTTCTTGAAATTGCTGTAAGTATACAAGAAATGATGGATGGGAATAATTTTAAACCGTTCAGAAGTGACATTTAGATGGATATTTATCTTTATGTAGCAGAATTACAGTGGTCTGAGAATCACTAGAACAAACAGTTTCCGTGTAAGATTTCTATAAGGTTTTATCGTCAACAAAAATCTTAATATTTCAAATTGGATTTGAGTTAAGGCGTAGCTTTGTGCGTATTTGCTTTTGGGATTTGGATATGAAAATGGTGCATTAAAAATAATTGGATGATACAGGAGTGGCAAAAACAGGTAGAGAAAGGAATGTATGAAGAAAAAGGGGAAGGGGAAGGGGAAGGGGAAAGGGAAGGGGAAGAGGAACAGGAAGGGAAGGGAAGGGAAGGGAAGGGAAGGGAAGGGAAGGGAGGTTTTCCCAGACAGAAGGGACTTTTTGCATCCAACTTCTCTTTGTATCCTCTCATGCAGTGCTTCTTTTACTTTTTCTCTGCTCTACAACAAAATCTCTTGGAAAACTTTCGCTTAGCAAAAGTCTTGGTTGCCTTCCCTCACACATCAGAAATTGTGTAGGACCAAGTAAATCATCAGTTTTGGAAGCTGCAGTGGTTATAGCAAATACCTTTGAGAGCATTTCAAAGGAGGAAAACAGAGTAATATTTCAGATTGGGAAGATGAGGTACCTGAGTGCCTGAATGGTAGAACTTTGAATGCAAATGTCATCCCATGTGTGGGTTTCAGTCTATTCCTCAATACTTAAATAATTTCAGTGGCTTAATAGCATTTCCCCACAATTTAGCCCAGAAAGCCTGGAACTCTATTTCATAAACTTTAACTGCAAGCCAGAAATAAATTGGGATATAAGACTCATTTTATTGTTGGTGTTATTTTATTTATGTCTCACGATACATAGATTTGTACTCACTGTGGTTGTGTTATAAATTACATTTGGAAGGAAGTTATGTCTCAGTTTTTATGTTCAGTACCATATATCTCATTTCATTATTTCACTCTCTGTACTGTGTGGTGGAGGAAAGGAAAGCATATTTAGACCACCCTTATGTTCAAGCTGATGCTTTGTAATTTTAAATTCTCCCAAGTCTTGTTTATTCCCTTTTTGCAATAATGTTGCTGTAATGTGCTGATATGTGGATTATATGGACTTATATCTTGTATTTTACAGCTGTTGACTCTCAAAAGGCTTAGAATGTCTTGAAAGTTTTTAATAGAGTTCCATATCCTGACCTTTGTTTACCTTTGCATGCACACATAGTCCTGATCCCCCAATTAAACTGGTTTTTTATAAGGATTTTAAAAAATATATCTTTTACTGCATGTTTCTTCCCTGACTTCACTGAATATTGATATTTATCTGCAGGCATGTTTTACAGAAGTGTCACAAGATCAGTATCAAACATATGACAGGTGCAAAGTCTTCCCTTTCCAAAGCTGTGAAAAAGAATAAGATGAAAAAAATAATCTCTGTGCTTAGGCTTTTTTGATGACTTATTTCCATAGCACAATGAATTTCCTCATAATGAATCAATGACTACTATTAGAATAGAGTCAAGAAGTCCAGTGCTTTGTGCAAGAAGGATGTCTATAGCATATTTAAAGCAAATATGAAATTATCGATTCTTACTGAGAACAGCGTTACAGCAGGTGATTTTTTCAGAGTATTATACATCATTATGTATCCTGCTGTCTTGCTGCCAAAACCCACAAAGTATTTTTCAGGGTTGAATCATTATGCTTGCATTTGATTTCCATGAAAAAAGCATCTCATTCCAGCTGAGCTGAAGTTCCACAGCAAAGTCCTCATTAATTAGGACCACATCTTATACAAATTGGCCTACCAGTTATGTGGGTTTTTTTCAACAATTTTCTTCTGAAAACAAGATTTATCCTTCCATTAAAGTCTTACAGAAATTGTTTTCTAACTTCCTGGGTAAACCTATGGCCTTTGGGTCAATTTGTTCTGACAGGGCACACAATCATGATCTAAATATAGTTTCCTAACCACATGTTTCCAAGCATGAATATCAACTGCTCTCCCCTGTTCAACCAGAAAATGACCCAGGAGCCAAAATTTTTGAGGGGAGCAAGAAGACCGTGAAGAACCCAAAGAACTTTAGACATTCCTACACAACCCTGTAGGATGGACAAGCCTCTTTTTGTGTCTCTCAGGGGTGCTAGTTTCAGCCAGAGTTGAGGTGGGATGAAGGAACTGTGGATGACAGGATTCGCTATGCACGTGAAACTGGGGAACTCCATTCCTAGAGCCAAACTACAGGAAATTAAATCTTTCTCTAAGTTTTATTTGTCATCAAAAGGAGTTCCTCTGAAGTGTTCAGCTCATTCTTTTCTCTGACCACCACTTGACCAGATATATTAATTGGGACAACAGGAAACTGCCTTAGTAATTTATTTAAAGTGCTAAAGAGCTTTGTGTTTGGGTAAAATGCATTGAAATTGCAATATTTTACCTATTCTATTGTATTTCTGACTGCTTTTCTCACAAAGGCTTAAAATTAAAACTAGAGAGCCATGAAGCAGCAATAAATTGAAAATATGCAGCTCAAAATTATTTTATAACAGATCATGTGCTTTTAAAATCTCAATGGTTTCTTCTTGATCTCACCTGTCCCATTATTCATTCTTTTATGTGTCTTTGAAGCAAATCAGAACAGTGGCACAAATTTAATTCAAATGTTAAAAATAGAAAATACGGCATCCTCTGTTATTATATTATATGCCACTGTATGTGGCCTGTTGACCTGAGAAAGGTGGTGTCTCTGCTGATGGGGAACCTTCAAGTGATCTTTAAGGTTCCTTCCAACCTAAGTAATTTTGTGATTCTCTGTTCCTAATGACCAGTAACTATCCAGTTTATTATCAACTGGATAAGAAATGTCAAAATGACCATAATCTGGGAATACTGAAAATCATGTTAATTTATAAACTAGTAGAGGTGGTGACAAACTTCTAAGTGTCTTCCTTGTGAAAACTTGCAGATATCTTCCATATTCATTTAACTGCTGCTTAAATAAACTGTGTAACATCACATTTAATAACAACAAAATAAATCAAATAAGCTTCTAAAGTGTTTGCTTAGGACATGCATCTCAAGGAGTGCTGAAAGCAGGAGAAGCAATGAAACAGGCAAACCTCTGGTTTATGCATAGTTCAATGTCATCTAAATAGATCTAAAAGATTTATAAGTTTTACTTGCATCTTTGTTTGAGAAATGACACAAGGACCTTCCTGATTTGCAAAAACCTCACTCCTGCTGGCTGCTAATTAGTTGTATAACACCAGAGATGATTCATGATTTCACAATTGCCTAGAATGTTGGAAAATATTATATATAAACCCTGTTTATATTCTCATAATATGGCTGAACATGGCTTCTTTTCAAGTTTAAAGCTACTGACAAATCAGCATATTTAAACCATTTAGCCTAAGTGTGCTAGTCTATCAGGTGAAGAAGATATACTAAGCTTATTTTTCTTTTGAACTTGCCCATCAAAGAGACTTGTGCACCTTTTAATCTGTGTTGAGGGAATGTATAGTGTTTGCTGTATAAATCAGCAGCAGGGTAAAGAGCTGCCTTATTTTCACAGTGCCAAAAGCTGAAAATTACCAGGCTGTGCATGTGAAATCTCTGCTGTTGATGTATTAGAGGAGCACTGAAAGGAGAGGAAGGTAAAGTCTGTTACTGAATTAATTTTTTCTGCTGTAAAGAAAAGACAAAAGGGAAAAGAATGAAAGAGACCTATGCAGTTTTTTCTCCTATGGCAGAAGCAAAAAAAAAAAAAAAAAAAAAAACCCCAAACACCCCCAAAAAAAAAAAAAAAAACAAACCCAAAAAACAAAAACAACAACCAAAAAACTAAACAAAAAACCAACCAATCAAACAAAAAAAATATCTCTGCTGCTGGTGTTAATACAGGAAAAATGTACCAAGATCTTTTTGGTCAATTTTTGTGCTAGATAATAAAGTTATTCCACACCTCAAACCGAAAGGTTGTTACATCCTTTGGTAATGTCAGTTCTCTTTGACTTCACCACCAAAAGCCCCACTCAGGCAGATTTTATTAACATCCGTGCAACTTACTCCCATGGTACAACTGTCGAGAGAGAGGTGTAAGATAATTTTCTTATTAAAACTCGAGTGCTATTGAACTAGGGAAATGATTTGGCTGGTGTGACTTTGTGGTTTTTTACCTGTAAAAAATGGATTTGATTCATGATATCTCCACGAAAGAAAATACCTCTTCACTAGACATCCTCCCCTTCTGTATTTTAATGGCATAATAGTCAGGACAGCCATATTACATCTTCTGTTGCTCTTGTGGGGAGATTTATATGACTGTAGAGCCCATCACTGATAAGGGAATAATGGGGTCCTCATTCCCAAATCACACTTGCTATTTGCAACATGAATCATACTTTGGCTATATTCCAGTCACATACACCTAGCAGAAAATTGAGAGTGGAGGAAAAGCTAAAAATAGCTCTTGGCAAAGCCTGGATGGATTTGTGTCTCGCTATTTAAATCCTGGCTATGTAAAATAATCGCAGAGGGGAATAAGCACTAATATACAGCAAGAAGTGTTTGTCCTCTGGTGCAGGACAACACTTGTACAGACAAGTAATCAAATGAACATCACAGATGTGTGAATTTTCAGGGCAGAGTAAGAATCAGAACCAAATCTTACAAGCCCATTTTCCCAGAACATAAAAAAAATTAGAATAATACTTCTAGCTTTCATGTTTGCTGATTTTAGGCATAAATCTGTTGAATAAACTATGAAGACTTTATGGACAAGGAGGCAAAAATGGAGAAGCTAGCTTTTGGGAATTCAATTTTGTTCTCTTCAACAAACATACAGCAAACCAGATAACTGAAATAAGTAGATGAAACCACCCAGCCTGGCTAAATGTCAACAAAAAAATTCCACATTTTATCTTTGTCTGTATCCGAGTTTAACCCATGTAGTCTCTTACTACTGAACTCCTAAAACTCTAGGCAGAGATTGGACAGAGTTCTTTCTGAAGAAAAGTAAAATTTAAAAGGGTGATTGTCTAAATGTGACATACCAAAAGCAGTGCCAAATGGTGCTTGTGTTTTCAAATTCCTATGGGTTTGATCACAGGAGTTTGTGGGCTGGACAAGATTTGAGATGAAATATGGTTTCTGTGAGACAGAACCAGCCTGTTCAACACTGGCTTCACATCCACCATGTCTAATATTCCCTTCATTTGGGAGAATAAGCAAAGTAACCATGGATAAAAGGTCCTAAGCCACTGCTGCCCTGCAATTGTAAGAAATAAAAATAGAATAACCCATAGCACCACTCAGCATACCCAGAATCTTGAAGCTTTCAATTTATGACATGAAATTTCTTTGCTGTTCATAAACTGTACTTAATGTCATTGTATTAGGAATAATAAATAAATAAATAAATAAATAAATATATAAATTCATGTGCAGATCTTCTCTAAAGTTTCATGAAATTCTCATGTTGATTTGAAGCACTTCTTAAGTATTTTTTTACTGGACAACTTTTATGTTTTTATGCCAAATATCACGTAATTAGAAGAAATTTGAAGCTGTAGTTAAAGATCTGTATTTCCATCCATAAAGCTTTTATGGTATTGACATGAATGTTTGCACACAACTCTTTATGGTTTATACTGGGAAGTCTAAAAATATCATTCTCAGATTTCTGAATGATTGCATATCTCAAGGATTTACTGAGGTCTAGTCCTTGACTCCTAAAAGGACGTCTCCTGTGGATGATATTTTCCCATCCTCTCTGTTTTGAGAGATGAATGTTTTCATTTGTAAAATGACTTTCTAAGGTGATTTACAGAATTCTTCCAGTACATTAACCTGCCATTATTGTCTTTTATAAAAAGCCATTACCTTGATTAGAATGAATTTGGACATCAGTTCTGATATTTTTTCTTTTTCAAGCACATTATTACATTTCTGGCAGGCAAGAGAAATTAGGTTAGCATATGGTTTTGACATTATATGTGGGAGAACAGAAATCAAAAATATTGTCATTGTGTATGAAGATATAAAAATTATTACTGGTGAGGTTGTCTTTCAAAAGATAGAATTACTTCATTACATATACAGGTCCTATTAAAGGCAAGTCTTGAAATATTTTTCAAATCATTTTTAAAAGTCAACTGAAGGAAAGGACATAGTTCAAAATTTAAAATTAATTAAAAAAACCAACCAAACAAAAAAAGTGTGAAACTCTAAACCAGTGCAAGAACATAAGTCAAAACCAGTTGCACAGGTTGAAATATACCCATAAGATGACCCAAGATATTAGCAATTTATTTGGCTTTTAAATTATAATAAAAATTGTCAATATAGCATGCAAGCCTCTCATGTTTCAAGATTCTGAATTAATTACCATGAAAATACAAAATAAATACACATTGACCTGTAGAAAATGTTCAATAATTACAGAGTGGGTTGTTCAGTTGTGCAGCTTGTATCAGGTAAAGGTCTGTAAGTAATGACAATGCTTGTTACGGCTTTGTGTTGAAAGCAGGGCACAGATCTCTAATTAATTAAATAGAAAACACAAACTCAGATAAAGAAATAATCATAATTTATGTTTAAAATTATAAATACCAGCAGGTTTAGTCAAGTAAAATAATTGTAAATATTCAGCCTCTATAAATATGTATCGTTTGTTTTGAGGAACTAGAAGAGAATGCAATAAAAACATTCTCAGAGTGAGAATGGACTTTACAAAATGGAGCCATTTAATTAGTCAAGGAATGGCTCATATGTTGCAGAACATATTAAAAGTCATGGAATGGTAAGTGTTACTCCTGTGCTACTTTAAATTAAATCTTTTCTACATAAACAAAGACTGAAAATCTTCCATATTGTTGTGTGTTAAAAGGAATACATATGAAAATTAAAAATAATAAAGTTGCATAATGTGTGTTAAATATTTTGTTTGACGCAGATCAGTTTGAATTTGAGAAAACCTGAGCAAGAAGTAAAAAAAATCTACCACTTGAGTAGGAAATCAATATTCAGATTTTGGAAACAGTTTTAAGACTACTAGGTTATAATGGTATGGAACGACATAAAATAACGAGATTAGAGTCATTAAGTCTTAGATTTACAATTAGATTTCTGGTTCAACATGTGTTGGAAAGACTTCTACACCTAAAGCCAAAGCCAACCAATGCAAAAGTATTCCATTTTGTAGAAACTGTCTTAGATGACTTGGGCAAATTTAATTGTTATTTTTTCATATATTTTGGATAATGAGATTCCTCCAACTCAGCTCAAATGAAAAAAGAAAGAATATATCCGAAAGAATGATGATTGGCATATTATTTCAATTAGTGTTAATCTTATTTATTTATTTATTTATCTTTAATATTTAATTTATTA
>NW_008236437.1:135411-139303 GCF_000691975.1 Corvus brachyrhynchos | reverse complement strand
CCATTAATTTTCTTTAATGTAGCATAATTCCATATGAAATTCATTTGAAATAAAATTTGAAATAAAGACGCTATGTAGATAATACTGAAAATAACTATACTGAGGTGTCTGCCACATCATTCCTTTTCCTCCTTATGCTAAGTGGCTCATGAATGGTCAAGACTTCCTTCAATATGTCTCTTGTTCCTGTTTTAAGGGGGGAATTAGGAAGGAGGACATAGGACATAGAAATCCATTGAAATGCCATCCTAAATAAACAAAAAAAGCTTAGATCTAGAGGAGTTTAAAAAAAAACAAAAACAAAAACAAAAAAAACAAACACAAAAATTTACTGAGAGGAGTGAAATAGCCTTCTGCTTACTCTTATTATTGTCTCTATAATTATATATACAGACAGCCAGGAGCGAAGGTGTAATCAAATGACACACATTTTAAGAAGCAGTTTTCTCTGTATTTATGTTTTTATTGAACTTGGAGAAGTGGCTTGTAGTGCTCAGCCTTTATTGCCCCTCTTGTCTCCCCCTTCCAGTCTTGTGTATAAAATATGAGGAAAAAAAAAACCCAAACAACTTAAGAATAAGAGGAAATATCTGGTTGATGAAATGCGAAATTCTCCTTCAAGACATGTTTCCAGCAGAGGCCATTTCCATCTCAGAGAAAGTAGAGAATGAAATGGGAGAAAAAAATTCTGATCTTTGTCCATCACAGATTGTTAAAATGGCTTCCAGAGAAGAGTTATTGAATCTGGAGCATTTCTAAAAATCATGAACGTGCTTTGCATGAATGTGGCTATTCTTGTCTAAAATGTATTTGTCCCATTCACTTCCATCAGTTCATTAATAGCTCAATACATGAGGAAGGTGATTAAAGGACACAGAGTAGTATTTGTTTTGTATTTGCCCTGAAAGCGTTAGCTGTGTTGCTGGCTGAGTGCTGCAATCTCAGATGATGTAGTTCCACCTCTGACCTCATAAGAAAAGCATTTTTACAGCTAAATAGTAAAAATCAAAGATGTGGTTTAAAAATCTGAGATGTGATGAGGAATATCATAACCCTCTTCCCACAGAAATGAAGTGGGCACCTTCACCCCCAAATGCATTTCTATTCATAAATGTTTATTTAAATAGCACAAATAACATACAATTATTTTTGGAGAAGTGAGAGATTCTGAGTAAAATATGGCTCAAAATTTAATTGCTTACGTTTGGTATATTTAATAGTGAAACAAAACTTGAAAGAATGCAGACTAATGTGAAGCTTAACGACCAGGCTTAAGAAACTAGAAAAGGTTTATTTCCTGATTCTTATAACTGGAAAATGTTGGGAATGTACCTCTTGCAGATCATATTATGCAGTTTTGATTCAGTAAGTCCATAAATCAGTTTTTATAGCTAAAGCATTTGTTTATTGTAGGTTTTTTAGTTTGCTTAATTGCTTTGGTTTGTTGGTTAGGATTTTTTCGGTTTTGTTTTGTTTTTGGCAGTTTTTTTTGATAGATTGAGCTTTGGTTTTTTAGACACATAGGAAAAGACTTTTAAAAGTAACTGAACAAAATGCTTGATGATATTGACAGCTCAAGTACATCAGAAGTAGCAAAGATTCCACATAATGAGTCCAAATGAAGTTTTGTGTCTTCTGTGGTATCATTTGGGAATTTGAGCCTCTGATTTTGCCCACGTCACAGTGGGAGAGGTTTGCCAAAAAAAAAAAAAAAAAAATCAAAGAGTCAGTCACAGATATTTGATCTCTGGCTTTGATACATCCATTCTTCTCATTTTAACAGTGATCTTGTGAAGTAGAATTATCTTCACAATTGTAGAGCATAATCTGTAAACCACTCAAAGGTTCCAACCACTGAAAACTTCCCTTGGAAACCCCTTTTTTTTTTATGGCTGCATGCTACCTCTTGTGTGTGGACTATTATTGTAAAGGATGGAAAAATAGAATAATCACAGTTAATAGTTGCTGCTGCTGAATAACTGATGTACATAGTGAATACTTAAAGCAAAATTAAGAAGCCCTCTTCCCTAAAAGTGTGGTTGATGATAAGTGGATATTGAAAGACAGTGTGAAAATAGCAGTAGGCAGTATAAAAGTGATATATTTGTGTTGTTCAGTGCTTTTGGTCCCCAAGAATTTTAGAAATCCTAGTACAAAAAATTCACCACCTCTGTCTTGAAGAAAGAGTGGCAAATATGTAGCAATGGCCTAATAATAATTAATTAAAATACCTTAATTTAATATTTAATTAAATAGCAATTAAAATACCTTCATTTTTATAACGAGAGTGAAAGAGAGTTTAAGGGGACATTTACAGAAGTGTAAGGTTACACTGTTACTACCCTACACTAGAAATAAGGAAATGACTTGTTTTATTTTACTGGTGTCCCACCCACTTCTAAAATAAAGAAAAAAATTGTCATATTTGAACTGTATCCCAAAATATAATGGGCTGTGCTACACTGGGCCAAGGGAACAGGTTTATAACAGACACAAACAGATGGTCCTTCTCTGAGGAAGACAGCAGATAATATCAAAAGCACTTGTTTAAAAATATTTTTTATTTGGTTTTAGCCTTGCAAAGTGCTTTTCAATTTCACTTTGTTTTGTTTAACTGAAGACTCCCACCTCCCTTTGAAGGAAATGTTTAATCTCTCCACCACAGAGAATACAGGTTAGAGCTTCAGAGTAAGTCTTTGAAAGCAAATATGTGTTGTGAAACATCCAACGACTTTCAAGTCTGGACTCTTAGAAGTGGAGCTCTCTGAAGAGCTTTTCTTCACTATTAGTGTCGTATCATGACTGTAACCACCAGGAGATATCTTAACTACGTGTACCAGTCTTACTGCCTGGAAAATCTAAGAGTTTTCTCCATCCATGAAAAAATAAACAAGCAAATATTTAGCCTTTTATGATTGAGAATGGGGCCACAGAGAGAGATAGAAAGCCTGTGTGACTAGAATTAAGACACCCATCAAAATATAGCTACAGAATAATTAATTTCTCTTTAAAGGGAGGCATGTTTTTACATAATAGAATAATAATTTTTTTTAAAAATTAGAGTTTTTTAATTTTCTTTTCTGAATAGCAAGTTATTGCAGGCTGGAAGAGAGATAATATTTTGGCTTGGAAGTATTGCTCACTTCTAACGTTTATTGCCCAATTGATTATAAGTCTGTGAAAGAAACAGGTCGGAATATTGAGAATTACACTGTGTTTGTTCAGGAATTCATACAGCAACAGTTTTGCAAAAATATGTTTGCAGGTGTATTTTAAAAGATGTCAAGGAATAGATGACAAGAAAATGGGGGAAAATTAGTGGACCTGCTGCTGGATTATTTAATGAGGTCTGGAAAAAATGGTTTGTTTCTTGCTACGTACAATAGTAGTTCAAGTAATTTTCCATTCTGAGGCATCAAAGTCCAAAATTCTCCAGTCTGGCAATTACACCTGCATGAAACCACATGTAAGAATAAAAATGACTGGGTAACTAACCACAAATCAGAGCTGTCAGAATAGCCATCTCTTTGGAAATGCTGTATCTAGAAAATGATGAGAAAAACTACTATTTCACTTTACTTCTGCGATTTATGCAGCCCTCTGCTTACTTAATTTGAATATGACAATACTTGAATATGAAGATTATTGCAATGAATTTCTAGAAAAATCTTTTCACTTTGTATTTTAAATAAAATAAGAAATATCCACAAAGAAGGATATTTTTAAAATAATTTGCTATTCAAAAACTGAAAACTTTTCAGTGTTGTTAAAATGATCCTCTTCAAACTTGAAAGAAAAAGGTGCCAAGATGGAGATACTTAGAACATGGAATTGAAAGATATTTTTTATTAGTTTTGTCTTTGAAGGATACACAGAAAAGGAAGAAAGAGTG
>NW_008236437.1:114540-135205 GCF_000691975.1 Corvus brachyrhynchos | reverse complement strand
GATAGAAAAGGAGAAGTTTCTTGTATGATTCAGAGGGACTCTGTACTTATATGTAAGAACCTCTACCTCTCAAGGACATCCCGAATTTGAAACAAAATTTAGTTTAAATGTACACTGAGGAGACAAAAGAAAAATAATTGTGTGTGTTGTTCAGCTCTGAAATACAGCATTTAAGAATTTATGTACAACAGAGGTAGAATAACCCTTCTGAAATACTCCTCCTAATGCTTTTCTCTTCAGCAGCTGCTCCAGAATGGAAATGTTTGCCTGTCTGACACATCAGAGAAACCTGATTTTGTTTTTCCAGGTAGTGCCTGCACTTCATAATTTTAAACAGGATAGCTGTTGCAGGAGGAGATCCACAAACCTGTGAAAAGATAATTTGAAATAGCTCTTGGAAGAGAAATAAAAGAAAAAGGGCAGGTCAAACCATTGTTAAGGATTTGTGGAAAACAAGGCTCTTGTTCAACTTCCAATATTCATGTATCTGATGTGGATTTACAAAAATCTACAGAAATGGAAAAATAACTTGAAAACACAATGCACTAACTGCACTCAACATTTAACAGAAATTACTTGTTTTTCTGAGTGTCATGTCTATCTCAGCTCCTCAATTCACTCCAGTGTGGCTGCACCAATACCAATGAATTCATTTAAAATTAATTTGAGCGTCACAGGTACAGCCGTAAGAGTTCCATTTTAATGCAGAGCTAATTTAACATAGCACTAAACTGGCTTTGGCTGCTTAGTACTTCACTGGATTTATTAAAATTGAGCAGAGAGTCCCCAGAGAAGCCCAATAATCTCAGCAGTGATAGGTGGGGGGGTGCTGCAATGCGTCCCCTAAACTTTCCCCTGCGATGGGGAACGTTCCCTTCATGGGTGGGGAGGGGAGGGTCAGTAGGGCAGGGCTGCTCTGACTTTGTTACAGGCTTTTTAGATTACAAGTAAGAATAAGAGGCCTTGTTTGGCAGTTGTCTCTCCTTTCAAGAGGAGATGAGCAAGATTATTAGGTCAGGGGGACAGGCTTTGGAAGTCTCAGGCAGAGAAATGAGAGAAAGATGCACACAGTGGGAAGAAAATATTTTACAAAAATCATTTTGCAAAGAAAGTCCCTGTTTGAAAAAGCCCAGAAAGGCATTTCTTTGGAGGCATAGGAATTAAACCCATGGGAGGATCTGCATGCCAAATGCCTTCTTCTAGTTTAAACCCATTTGTCATACAACATCTTTCTTAATTTTCCAAAGAAAAATTTTTTTTTCTTCAGAAGCATTCAGTTCAAATCATCTTTCTTCTAATTTAAGTTTCCTTTTTGATCTTCATGCCATTAAAAAATATCAAAGTGGAACTTATTTCAAAAAGGGTGTCTCAAAAAATAGAGGCAAATATTAAAATATTTTTGTGGAAAAGATATCATATTGACTCAATTTCATTTCCTGAATGTAGTCTCAACTAAAATTATTCTGAAATCACCTAAGATCACAAATGTGGGAACCGAGAATGCAGAGAATATTTCTCTGTCTGTTTTGAAGGGTTCTACCCCCCCTGGACAACACTGTTTTTGACCTTTGTCCTTGGAGAAATCTGCCCACTCTCTGGGAAGAATTAGAATCTACACTGGTGTGAACTAGGTGATAGAATACTGTGTAAGATTGTCACAGGGTGAAAAGTTTAGAGGATTTTGGTTTGTTAATGTAGTAAACAGATAAAAGCAAAAACCATCAAAATGGAGGATTGCTGTTGTTCTCCAAACCTTCTTCTTCTTCGACTACTCCATATTCTGCAGTAAAAGCAGTTTGGGATGATTGGATAAAGAATTCCACAGTTCCTGTCTACATGACCAGAAAATTCATTAGACACTCGTAGAAAAGTGAAAATACCTTGCATTTTAAGTTTTCATTGGGTGATTTACCTTTAAAAGGCTGTGTAATCTCGATAATTCGTCTTTTCTTGCGTTCTGTACTTCATGCTATGTCTGGGTCACATTAGTGGCTTGTATGTCTCTGATAAGACTTAATAAACAACTACAGAAGAAAGAGAAGGCTAAAAGTCCCATATGTCTCTGACTCCTGGCAAAGACTCTGAAAAGCCTCCCCCATCAGGGGAGACACAATTAAGGCACTGAACTGCATCAACAAAGTACAGTTCAAGTTCTTGGAACTGTGCCTTCTGGTGGGACAAGTGTCTCCCGAAGTTTCTCTGATCAGCTCCAGCTCTGGGATGTTTGAGGAGGGGAATTCTTGGAAGACTGATTACTTTAAACCGAGAATTAGAATTCATCTTGACTGTTAGAATCCTGTTAATTATTAATAAGAGGTAGTTTCATTTTCATTACAGGACTTCATTAATGTTTTCTTATATGTCATATTATGAACAAAAAATTTGAGGAAACTGTGCAGGAAGTTCATCAATTTCCCCCTGCAGCTAAGATAGGAATATTTTCTCCCTACAGATGAGTTATTGGCATTTGATAGTATTTATATTATGTAATAGGTGGCATTTCAGCATAATTGCTGTTTTATTTGTTTTACATAGTGACTCATAAATTGTTAGTTTAATAGCATCAAGCCACTTAAATATGGAACTGCTAAGAATTGTGCCCACTAATGGATCATTAAACGAATTTAATTTCTTTACATTCTCAGTACATTTGGGCTATTACTATCAGGAGTTCAAATGAGTTCTTCACTTTCTTCTGTCTAAGCTCTGATCAATCAAAATTCTGGTGTGCACTGGCTCTGCTCATGCTTGCTGTAAGCTTTGAGCATCCTAATGGAATAAGGACTTTCCAGAAACCTGAACTGAGGTGCCTACATAAATTATTTACTTCTGTATTTAATCTTTTCCTCTTTTCATCCGGGGTCATAAATGATACTTAAAGTAGTAATTTCTAACAGAACTTCAGAAATACCAGCTGGTTACAATGTTAATCCAGAAATAGTAGTTATCTTCCAGGATGCACATGATACTTTAAAACTATGCATGTCTCATTTTATGAGAGCAAAGCCTTCCCTAAAAAACGTATTTTCCTTCTTGCTTCACATAATTTTAACATGGTTGACACTTCCATTCCCTTTCTAGTACCTTCAATTCTGAAATCAGCAGGTGCCTAGAGCTTCAAAGGAAACAATCAGAACTCACAGAACTGGGATTTTAAATATAACAAAATTGGCTTGTTTAAAAATATCGAAATAAAAGTGAGGGGTTTAGTGTATATGGTTAATATATATAATATAGCTAAGATATATACATATATAATAAAATATGTAAAGAGGAAATATACTTGTGTTAAAAATTCATAGCTTAGGGAATGGCCATCTTCAGACAGATATTTCTACTTGTCCCAGCTTTGAAGATAATCCATTGTTCTTGAATTTTCTGTCTTTTCTCTGTGTATTACAAGCTGATTCTTTTCTTGAATTTCTGCCTGTATGAGTATACTTGGATTGTTTTGTGGGTGGCGTTTTTTGGTTGCTTTTTTTTGTTTTGTTTTGTTGGGTTTTGTTTGTTTGTTTGCTTGGTTTTCTGTTTGTTTGTGTTTTTGTTTGTTGGTTTGGTTTGGTTTTTGGGGGCATTTTTGTCTTTTCAAGTTGTTGTTGGGGGTGGTGATTTTTCTTTTTTTTTTTTTTTTTTTTTTTTTTGTTTTTTGTAAATGTGTTCTTAGAACACCACAGACCTGCTGGCTGAAGGAGATTGACCTGGAAGCCTACTGGCTCCTGGAGCTGTGCACTGCATACCTGGTGAGAAATTGCAATATTAGCTGGAAGGCTTCAAATCCCTGCTGATTTTATTTCCTGAGTCCTTATCAGTGAGGCTATTTCCAGCATCCTGATCATCTAGTCCTGCTAATATGCTTAATTTCACTCCTCCTCTCTCCTTTCTGTCATGTAAATCCATTCAGGTTTCTCCGCTTCTCACAGAATTAAGCTTGTTAGGGTGCAGGCATGGGGCTTGTGTGTCTCCACTGAAACTTGCAATATACCTGGGATCTTCATCTCATGATTCTTGCTGTAACCATGGCAAGCTGCCTTGGCAGAAGGTCAGCAATTCATTAGCAACGTAGACACACACAGGTGACTGCTGACCATTTGAACGAAATGGAGTTTCTGTGTAGTTTTTAACTTTATAAGCACGTCAACTTTTCCTCTTGTCTCCTTGAAAATGACATCTTGTGGCCAGCAGCTGTTGATTACCATCCTCTGTTTTCAAGTGCTGTGACAAAGTTGTAAAACACCTTATCTTTTTGCAGTGCTCAGAATACAGCTGGTTCTTCCTCTCACTCCTTAAGATTTTCCATTTTCTGTGCCAGTACTGGTAATGCAACTGAGATAATTCAGTGCTTTTGTGTGAACAACCAAAGAATGGACTTGCTTAACCAGAATGCCAGTTAATTTTTTTTGCATTTGTTATGGAATGAGCCACAGTTTTGATAAACACATCCACTTTTTGTCTCCTAAATTTAAAATAATCTGAGTTAGTACATTTCTTTTTCTTTTAAATATATCTGTTTAAATACCTGCTTTTCAAAATGGAAGTGGAATGTATGATTTTTTCCCAGTCTTAAGAATCAAATTAACTGCATTAAATGGCATATTTATGGGTTGTCAAGAGGGATATTGACATCTTATTAATGCTGTGAATTGGCTTTTCTATTTCATGTCATAAAAACATGTCTGGAAACAAAGGGGTCCTAGTCATGACTATCATTCCAACTGCAATAACACTCTAATTGGGAGCAGACTTCCACAAAGAAACCAAGCTTTTGTTCTTGATGTACCCAGAGCTACCATTCTTCTGACTTGATGCTTCTACCTGTGGTTATTAAATGCCCAAACTTTTTTATTGTTGTTGTTGTTTTACCATTTAACCATTGAGGAAAAAGTATTGCTAAAAGAATGATTTACTGTTCTGCTTATATTTATCATTACCTTATGAATATTTTAATTTATTGCTCAGAAAGTGAAATTAACTGAAATAAAACCCTGAAGTCATGTGTGTTTAAAGGAGAAAGAAAGAAGTGCAAAGTTTTGTATCCTAATCTTGTTTTTTTGTCTTTCCTTACTCTTAGCCCATCCTGCTCAACCACACTCAGGTCACTGAAGTCTTAGGTAAATACTCAGACAGATGAAAGGAAGATTTGTTAAATGGCATCTGTGATCAGAGCTGTTTTTTCTGGCTTCTCTTCACCTCACCTGGCAGTTATGCAGCTTTTTAAAAAAGAGGATCAATGCAGTTTATTCTCTCAAATATATATTTTGATGTTTTTGGTGTTTTTTTGTGTTTAATCATTTGTTTTTCATATTCGGAGGAGATGAAAAAAGAAGTGGCGGTGAAGTAGGAAGATGTACAAGAGAAAATGCTCGCCCATTAAAGCACCCCATCTTTCAGCAGGGGTCACCAGGAGGGATATTGCCATCTTAATAACTCTGTGAAAGCCATTTTCTGTTTTCTGTCATAAAAACACGTTTGGAAGGAAAGGGGTCCTAGTCATGACTCTCGTTGCAGGTGCAGTAATAGCCTCTCTGGGAGCAGACTTCATCAAAGCACTGCTGTGTGAGCAGCACTTTCCCCAGCAGCCTCGTGCCCGCCGAGTGCCGTTTCAATCGCAGCAAAACACTTGGATCAACAGCATCATTATTTTGGACAGAGACAGAGTAAAGCTACAGGTGAGAAGAGAAAACACATACTGACAAATACCAGCAGCACTTGTAATCCGCAGACACTGCGCCTTGAGCGAAGAGCTGATGTTCACATGGCAATAAACCTGTCAGTGACAGCAGTCTACATTTTAGCATTTTCTTTTTTTTTTTTTTTCAGTCTTTAATTCCCCCTGGATAGATTGCTGGGACCTGGGAAAAAACCATGCATTAATGCAGATGTGTGTCAGTTAAGTGAGAAACTAGGAGAGTGATTGACAAGGTTATTTCTCACCATCTCCACACTCCAAACAGCTTTCTGTGCCCATCTACATGCTTTAAATTTCTGCTCAAATTCATCTCTGAAGGGGACAGGTTTAGTAGGTGTTTAGTGGTACTACACTTGTTAAAGACAGCCCAAGGCCAGTAACACCATGTTAGTGTTTCTGTCTCTACAGAAATGATTCCTACGTGCAGTTCCCATGTAGCAAGGCATTTAAAACAAGTGGTTTCATTATTTTAATGTTTCGCCACATAGTAGAAACTGCAGGGAAAAAAAAAATTATGTGAGACAAAGACATTCAGATGTCTTTACTTCATTTTTAAAGCAATATGCATAGACAGTATTCTTAGAGCTAAAGAGGAAACATTTTGGATTAATGAAACCAGCGTATTAATTTTGACAGAAAAAAAATTCTAGGGATATTAAATTTTGCTCCATTGGTTGAAAGAAAACTGTTATTTCATTTTATTGACTGCACAGATCATTACAAGTATGAATGGAATCAGTACAAAGCAAGAGTACAAAGAAAAGAGTGCTTTTATCACAGTTTTTACCCCTAGCTTTTATCAGATTGCTAGTTTAAACATTGATAACTTGCACTCTACACATACAAGACGTGCAGGTATTGCCCTACCATTCTAATCTGGAATAACTTTGAAATGTATGATCTGTAGTTGGCTGAGGAAGCAATGGAAAAAAAAAAAAAAAAAGAAAAAAAAGAAAAAAAAGAAAAAAAAGAAAAATCCCCTAAAAATAATTGTTTGCTTTTGATCTAACCTCAACAGGATGCTAAAAGGAAATTGATGCAAATAATATGCAGGTGTTGACTGTTGCTGAGGGGTGGCTTATTCCTCACAGCAGTCATTATATTTGTCCTCACTGACCCAGACTGAATGGATGTGTTCATGTGAGCTGGGGGGAAATGCAATGATACACCTTTGGTGCCATACCAGAATTTCAGCCACCTCAGAGCCCCACAGACAAGCTGTTCCCTGGCACTGCAGGGCAGAGTTATTGATTTACACACAGTTTGCTGTGATGGAGTTAGTTAAATAGCAAGAGGACTTCTGTTCTTTGTCATTAATCCTCCTGCTTGTCATACCACAAGGCAGTGGCGAAAGAATTTGTATCAGCTCTGTAGAAGCTGGAGGGGAGGAGGAAATCCTGCTTGATGATAAATCACGTCAAAATAAAAATGAGGGTAAGACCACCATGTGTGAGTTATGTTTAAACTTCATGAAGCCTTCCCTGTATAGATTTGCTGTTTTGGTGGATTTCTGCAGTGGCTTTCAGTTCCAAGTAAAGTGGATTTAAACAGTTCAGAGCAGTCAAATGTGAATATCTTCAAGAGCATCTGTTGAAAAGGGTAGGCCAACATACTTGTGCCAAATCCCATTCAAGAGGAGTCCCTTCTACCTGCTAAAAGGGGACTGAGCTGAGTGCAGGGCTCTGGGAAGTCTCAGACTTGGGTATGGGACAAAATGCTTCCTTTTCTTACAGAAGGTGGTGACAGAAAAAGGGAAAGCCCTGTTTTCTTTTCTGTTGCATCCAGAAATGATGGGATAAAAATAGTTGACAGTCATGAAGCTTCTGTGAAGACAGAACCTTTGCTGTGAGAATTACATTTTTTTTACATAATGTCTTTGGTGAGAAAAATATAATAAAGAAGAAACACTTCCACACTTTACTGAGATGAAAGCATTCAAAACTGTAATGCAGCCTTTATTTAACACATAGGAAAGGTTGAGGAGAGTTCAACATGAAGCTTTTTTTTTCTGTGTGTATTCACCACATACATATTTTTTTGCATAGGTTCATTCTTAATATAAAGGTTTTGCCAAAAAAATTAGGAACACCATTCAACTGTAACTACAGGGAAAGATACAGGATTTTTAATGCATATTCTAATATAAATTTAGTGCTCTTTGTTATAGAAAAGCTTAATCATTAACCAGTGAGGAAACAGATGTTTTTTGCATAACGTGAAGGTAAATTCATCAAAATGTGTTTCTTCCTCTATAATTTGCTGTGCTATAGCAGTGTTAATTGTACTTACTGTAATGCCTTGATCTGAACTTCATTTTTAATAGAGACAAGACTTACCTTAATTAAGTTCTCCCCATGACAGCTGCATGGAGAATTTAAGAAAAAATTCGTTTGTGTCATGTTTTTAAATTATCTAAGTGTTTTTGCTGTGTTTTACATGCCCCCTGTATGCATTAATGTGCATGTTAACACCACCATTAAAATCCAGTTTAGGAAATACATAAATAAACTCCCAGTGGTTTTCCAGGCTTCTTCTCATAGTTTCAAGAAGCCAGTATGGGAAAGATGGCCTTTCCACATGGCTGGAAGGTATGGCAAATGAGTATGCAAAGGATCCTAAACCACCTTTGGGTCTTCCATGACCATGGGACGAGGAAAAATTCTCTGAGTACTTTTTCACTGCGGGTAGCTCTCTCTCTCTCTTTTTTTTTTTTTTTTTGTTTTTTTTTCCCCCACTTGCACCATTACTCCATGAAGAAGCAACACAAAACCTATTTTGGATCCTGCCCTTGGCAGATGGAACAGTTCCAATCCATATGGCAGGAGGAGCACAGCGATTTTGCCAAAACTGTCTGTAAATCCACCTTGTTTTTCTGAATTGCTGTTTTTGACAATGTTCTGCTACCTCCTTTCCTTCTGTTCAGTCATTTTCTTTCTCCTTCTTTTTCTCTTAAAGAAATCTCTTCCCTGTGGTGCTTCATTGTAATGAACCATTTCTATTCAGGTTGCCAGATGACACAATTTTGCCTTCTGATGTGCAACAGCATTAGCTTTTCACTCTCCATTAATAGTTCTGTACCACATCTAAATCTCTGTGGCTAAGCTAAAATAATACCTAGGTTTTAAAAATACGTGGTTTGTACTTCAGTCAAGTCCTGTAATACCATCAAGGGCTACATAAAAATACAAACAATTTTCTTTCCATTCAGGTTCCTGAAATCCCTAATGATTCTAAATCAGTTAGATGTGTTTCAGCAATGCAAGGACGTCTAATTTTAGAGTGTAGTACAGGTATTCTAATTTCTTTATTACTTACTGCCTTATCCCCCAAACCAGAGCTGTTAAGATCCAGACACCAACTCCTCCTCATCAAAAATTTAAGCCATGCCTCAAGCGGGGCCTGAAACATGGGGCACAGAGGGTCAGTGAAGCAGAAAGTACAGCACACTGAACTCCTCTGCTGACTCCAAGGCAAGAAGGGTTTGGAAATGTGGCAAAATTCATTAATTTCTGCTTAAAATATTTAGCATTCGCTCCGGAGGTGTAAGATTGACCGAGGAGAAATACGTTCTGTGAGGCTCATTCTGCTCAGGCTGAGATTTATTTTCCTACACGTTGCTGATCCATCAAATACTCTTGGGTTTTAAGTGGTGTTTTGTTTATTTTTTCCTGTGGAAGTTAGCTGCAAGCTCTCTTAAATGAGAATAAGGTTTCTTGTGGTATTTATCTTTTGCACAGTAACATCACTTCGTGACAAAATTTATATAACTCTTAATAATAGCTCCTGTGAAACTGTTGTAACTGTTTCATGCCTCTTCATGCTCCTGTCTCCTTATTTAGGAAATGGGGTTGTTCATAGAAAGAATCTCGCAGTACATACCAACATGCAGTTTATGTATGGAAATTGTGTATTGGTTAGAAAATAAAATAGTTACCTTGGAAAAGATAATAAAGTATACATTTAATTTTTGTTTTTCTATATTTAGCAGGTAACTTCCTTTTTTTTAAAAAACTTTTCTTTTTTTTGCTTTTTTTTCTTTGTTTTTCCTCATGTCTGGATGCTATGATGTGATACTTCACAAGAAAAAGTTAACAAAAAAAGTTGCATCAAAGCATGTTTTAAAACTAGCTGTTCAGAGAACTTTTCTTTGAACAGCAAAGAAAAGCTTTCTAGTAGAGTAAAATGGGATCAAATTTTAAGTGAAATGCTCCTTCTTGTAGTGCCCTCCTGTTATTACTAAAGGAAAATCTTTATTTATCTTCCTATTTCTTTTTATGAAAAGTATCTATTAAGACTGTGGAGCTTATCCATCAGTACTCTTACCCATTGACCACAGCCCTCTGGATGGGACCATCCAACCATCCAACCACTTTCTTATCCGTATAAATATCCACCCATCAAACCCATATCTCTCCAATTTAGAGAAAAGGATGTTATGGGGGACAGGAATCCATGTGACTGACATCTGCAGCCCTTCCCTTGTTCACTGATGTAGTCATTATAAATAAATATGTTAACATGAGTCATTGATCTGAGACAAGCTATTTCTTAGGAATTTCTTCCTATTACTTATAACAGTTCAGCGTCTGCTTATTTGTTTCTCAAAACAGCCAGGCAATCTGTTTTCACTTATAAACTAAATTCACTTATAAACACAAAGGGAACAGATCCCAGCATGATAATAAATTAGGAGATACTGTTTCCTTATAATATTTGTCATTTGTACTAAACACACCAGATTTTTTTTTTCCATTCTTCTGGTTTCTTTGCATTTTGCATGCTGACAGCGGGAATAGATATAAGAGCAGATGCCATCATGCTAACCCCCTGCCTTCAGAGCAGATTGAGTATTTTGTTATCACCATTTGCAGGCTATTGTGTGCAGATGTTTACTCTGAAATTTACGTGCCAGCACTGCAATGGGGTGCTTTGTGGGGGATACAGGTGGGTGGGAATGTTCTTAAATAAATATTGGTATTTCTCCCCGTCTGCTTTGTCTGTGTGACACTTTATTAAAATCAACATAAGTTAAGGGTTGGTGTATTTTCCATATAGTCACAAAAAAACCCCATAACGCTGATGCTTAGGTAGTGATACTTTCCTCACTGAACTTCACCTGTCTTCTGCTCCCACCTCAAGCATTCCTCAAAACGCAACAAATTAAGTCCTTGGTCTTACTGAGGCTAATGTGAAATTTAAGATAGCTTTAATAATGACTACAATGATGATTTTCTGCTGTCACTGGTAGTCATGGTAGGACTGCTTTGGAAGGCCCAAAGGGTGGCACGGCCTGTAAGTTTGTCATATTCCCTTCCTCCCTCTTAGCTGGGGTTATCCTGCAGCAATGTGTATATTTATATTAAATTTACAATTGACAACAGAATAGCCTGCTTCAGAATTTCTTACAAAAATGTGCATAACTGCACAAGTGTCAAGTCGCTCTAAATGGCTCCAGATGTTAGCTTTCAATAAAACTCCTCAAAAAAATATGTAAGAAGGAGATCAAATACTCTTTGATGGTATTAGTTCGTCTTCCTCTGTTTTCTGGTAAAGACCTTTCTTGTCGCAACTAAAATGAAAATTAATTTGCTAATATTCATATGCCTGTAAAGAATTCTCTATATTCTAAGGTCTTAAGGAGAAGTTCAAGTTTTAAACAGAAAAAAATCCTCAAATCAAAACAGAATAAAGAAACCAAGAAACTCAATATTTTCTGCTTCTCTTACATAAGGCAGTTACCAAGATCATATTTGTACTCTCTGACACTTTACACAATGACAGGAGTAAATAACATAGATGAGCTTTTTCATCCTTATAGACAGATCTACAACTCTGTCAGGAAGGAAATCTAGACAGAAATTCAGATTACATGTTTACACTTGGGTTTTGTCTTTTTTTCTATCTCCTGTTTTGAAAATGAATTGTACAGCACTGCATTTAACTTCTGTGTTTCTCAAGTTCCTCATCATTAGGAGAAAGTGTTACTGTCATTGTTAGAAGTCAACCTGAATTTTCTGTTCTGACAACTTTTATTCACCATTTTACTGAAGGAATTTGTCAACATTTGTTGGAAAATTTTGGGCATTTTGTTAATTGTTATTCATTTAGCCTCCAAATACAATCAAAATACATCTATTCTTAAATTTTTTTAAACACATGTTTTTTTCTCTTTCTTTTTAGGTCGTCTATCATGCTTAAAAATTCTTTTCTAAATGCACGGGAAGTTACTTTTTTTTTATTCAAAGCATCTTTAAATCTCTTTATCCTTAATGTCTCCAGATACTCCCCTTTACCTAATCATTCCTGTTTATCTGTTCTTTAGAATCCAAAAAGGGCAGATGAAGGTCTCTTTTCACAGAACACTCATGGTAAGGGAGAAGAAGCAAACAGGGAGGAAAACACACCATGTCCTAATGTCTGCCTGATATTTCCAGGTAACTGAAGAGTTCCTTTCTGCCAAAACACAAGTGCAATCTTTTTTAAAGGTTTGGGATTTTTTTGTTTGTTTTTTTTTTTTTTTTTAATAGGATGCATCTGTTTAAGTGGTTTTATCCTTTTTCCACTAATGGCAACAGGATTAATTTTTCATTATTTCCATCTTGACAAGTAAATGTCACTATGCCTGGCAGAACCACTTCAGCAAAGCAGATAGCATCTGCTTTTCCTGAGCACACTCTGCAGAGCTGCAGAGGTAGAAAGAGGGTGTGAGTCAAATTTCTTATTTCTGTCAGCAAAAACTTCATGCTCATCTGAGGGCAGAATTTAGGCTCTATTTATTTCCAATATGAAGTAATTTCAAGGAGATAAGTGTTACGATTTTTTCATAAACAGGCAGGTCAGGGAAGTGGAAAAAGCCCCACAGAAGGCAGCACTAGGACTACCTTTGGTATTGTATGATTCCAGTACAAATTTCTGCAAAGCATGAATGTGACTGAATTCTGAGGATGGGCTACTCAAGCTGGAAAGCAAGATGGTCTTTCCAGTGTGTTGTGCAATGCAAGTAACAGGATATTTTCACAACTGCAGACCTTAAGAAAACATTCTGGTCACATTTCTCCAGTAGTAACAAAGGTCTGGATGAAATCATGTTACTGAGAAGATGATAAAATATGTTTTAAGGCCAAAATCTAACTCTCAAGGGGATTTAAATTGCCATAGTGTGCAAACCCAGTGTTCTTGCAGAACTGCAAAATGTCATTATTGTAAACAGTCCCTTGAGGCAAATGGAAATAATTTTACTTTTCTGATTTTACCTGGATCTAATAAAAATAGTGTCTTGCTTTCATGTCACTGCAGCCTGAGCAAACCTGACAAGTTATTTTCCTTTGTTTTTGGTTGTAAAGGGAAGTTTCTCTGAAGCCAAAATAGTTTCTATTGATTCACACCTGCGGCAGTAGAAAGTAAGAAATAAAAGAAAATGCTGAAATTAAAACTGCGAATTGGAAGAGTTTCTTTGGTTTTGGTTTTCCAAATTGTTTTCATACTGACTATTTCCTCACCTTCTGAACGGTGTTACTCTAAACCAAGTCATATCTCTGAACTGTCGGTACAAAGTTGCTGTTTTTAGGGAATTTCATTGGGCAAAATTCAGGCTAGAGTTTTCCCAGCTATATTTTCCTGACACAAAAATGAGATTACACCATGTAAAAATAACAGAGTCTTGTTAGGTTTTTGGAAAAGAGAAGTCTGAGGAGCCAAAACTCTGTTGCAAGAGCTGTAGGAAGGTTTAGTGTTGGATGGTGCCAGCCTGACTGGGAAATCTGCGAGCATTCTTTGTGTGCAAACAGCACCAGACACCAAGTGTGCCCCTTCATGCAACAATCCAAGATGCAAAGCTGCTTAGTGGTTTATGGCATGCACCTTATAAAATTATCCTGATCCTGAGGTCAGGAAAGCGTTTCCAAAAGCATTAACAATGCTGATCTTTTGAAAGTAGAAGGCCTTGGTAGTTCAAAGATGCTGTCGTGGTAGTCTGTTGATCGATTCAAGACACCATCCCATTAATTTAGAAGTTGCCATCTATTCATAATAGAATACAAACAGAAACCTTAGAGCTTAGATGGTTAAATGCGGAAAAAGGCTGAGAGAAAACAGGGGTAGCAATGTGGGATTTATCAGTTCATGCTTTGATAACTATATTAGCACATGTCTGGCAATATATGTATGTGCTGCAGCCAACGGAGAGCACTTGAAGAGCACAATTAATTTTATCCTAAAATAGGTGTTTTAAAACAGGTTAAATAAATTGTGCTTGTTTTTCTCAGACAATTGTAAAAGACATCCAGATAACAGGCTCAGATCTCAATGTCTGTGTTATAGATGACTGGCATTAAGGTGAGATGAAGAGACTTTTCACAGAGCCACAGAGAATACTAAAGATCCAGCCAGGACTCTATATCTCCTCCATCACCTGAAGCAATCGAAGAAATGCTTTTTCCATTTAAAGCTGATATTTAATATTTTTAATTAAAATATTTTATGCGTTTTTCCCATGCTTGACTTTGCTGGCTAGTTTGTTTAAGCTGACCAAGTTCTGTGTATCTTGACTCATATTTCCAAGGTCCTCTAGAGCTGAACTCTCTTGTAATGAAGGAAGTTTTCTGGTTGAGCTGTGCAACCTTCACCCTTGTGCTGACATCCTCATTACCATAAGTTATAGCTGGAGCAAGGAAACAAAAAAATAAAGTTATCTATTCTTCAGTGGGCTGTCTCATTGTAGTGACTGTCTCTGTTTTGCTGGTTTTTACTTTACTTTCAAGCACACTTTGATTCACAGTTTCTTATGTCTCCTAACACAGAGTTATCTTTTGTTTTATTTCAGTTCCTGTGATTTTTCTGGCCCTCAGAACTGAGTAGTTTAAAGTCACTGGGAGTAGTTCATTCCAGGTAAATACAGAGAGGAAAACAGGAGGGAAACACAACATAATAGAATACTAAATAATGTTGTAATAAATAACTTACACAAAAGTTCATAGTTACTTCTTGTACAGTTCATAAATTTGTTAATTCTTTAAAAATTTTTATGTTTCTAGGCTACTAGTGAATTAATACGGAGAAAAACATGCATTTAGGGATAAGAAAGGGAATGGTGAGATCTAATGTGGTGATGTGTCTCTTCAGAATATACATTAGTAGTCAGATAGAAGATTCCTTTTTTCCAGGTTATTCTCAGAAACAGTTTTACTATTTTCTTTCAGGAAGAGCTATTTTGAATTCAGTGAGGTGGGTTTTGATTAGGCCTTAAGAAGAATATGAAACAGGAAGGATACTTTTTTCTTTTTCCTCCCATAAATTCAGCATGGATAATATGGCTTATTCAGGCTCTGGTTACACTGATAACTATGAGTATATTTTAATATACTCATTTGTAATTCAGTCACGGAGAATGCATAGGCAGAGATAAAACGATTGAAACAAAACTGCAATGAGGAACTTGCCTCTGTACAGAAATCTACTTTTCTGTCAAGACTCTATATTTAAAAACCTTCAAGGAAAACGTTAAGGTTTTCTTTAAGGACATAAAAAATGTCACAGTACACCCTTGATCCAAGCTCTCCCCGATGTCACAAGGAATGTCACAGAATCACAGAATAGTTGAGGGTTAAAGGGACTTCTGGAGGTCACTGCCCCAAGCTCTCTGCTTGAGCAGGGACACCCAGATGCAGTTACTCAGGACCCTGTCCAGACAGATTTTAACATCTCCAAGGATGATACTCTACAACCTTCCTGTCTGACAACAATCAATCAAAAACTTTCTGTGAGCATCTATCCTGAGGACCTGAGGGCTCAGTAGCAGTCCTCTGTGTGGTAAAACAAGAGAGTGACCAAAATTAGAGACCAGGAACAGTAATTATACAGATGTTCCTTGATGATTCCCCTGAATTAACTGATTGACTTATGATGAAGATATTATATGCTGAGAAATTATATTATGTACAGGTCTTTTGCTTCCATTCAGTTAATAGCTGTCTAGTCAGAATTTAAAAGAAAGTACTATACCAAGATATTCGTGAAAAAGCTCCAGGAAGAAGATGCTAATAATAGTTCCAGGGAAAGTTCTGAATTTAAAATGCTATAAATATTGTAAATAAAATTGTACGTATGCAAATAATAGTAAAATTTTATTTCACAATAAATCTCATGATGATGCTTATTTTAAGGGCTTTAATTTAATGAGGCTTCAGGATACTTCCACCCTTGAAGAATTTAGCACAAATATAAAAATAGATTCCTCTTGGTCCTCTGCTCAGAAAGGATGATAATTTCATGGTACGCAACCTAATCTTTCTTGTTTAAGCAAACCTGTGTTTGGTCTTGGTCGCCAAACAAACAGTATGAGGCTCTGCAGAGGTCTTTAATCTTTCATCTCTTTTAATTAATTAGTGATCAGCCTCTTCAGTTACTGGCAGACAGATATCTACACTTAGAGCAGTGCAGAAGCTGGGGGCAATACCTCACACAACACAGATTTTGGTCTTTGTAAATTGGCTACAGCATTTGCAAGTTTTTTTTTCCTGTGCCCATAAATCCCTCCTCCATGCCCCTGGTTGAGTTATTGCCCTGAACTACAAGAGGCAGATTTCCTGTATGGAAAATGTTCTATACTGTTCATGTTCTGTGCTGGACGGGCTAAGATTGGCACGGCTTTTATTTTGTCACTTACCTCTGACACAGAGCATTAATAACCCTTTATATCTTTGCCTTACTCTTTCTACCTTCGGGCCAAAGTAGGTCAAATGCTGCTGCCTACAATCTTTGTGTGCAAAAAATGTGGTTTCTATTCTCTTGGAGTATACACATATATATCCATCTGCATATATTTTTGTATCTGGAGGTATTTATAACAGCCTGCTTTAAGCTTCATGATGCCAATGAGTTGTGTAACCTGACATGTCTGCTTTAAAAAGCAGAGCTGCACAGGTTAAATAAAAATTTAATTTACATCAGATTAGAATCAGTGACACACCAGCTTATATGAAGCTGGCCAACAATTCTGGTAATTATACTGATCAACAGGCCTTGCCATCAGGTTTGTGTTGTTCTTGTTGTAAAGGAACTACAAATTATGGGGTTTTATCCTTACACCCACATCTTTTTATGCATTATGTCACCTCTTACCACATTGTGATTTTTCTTGACATTCCTAAAATCCAGAACTATGTTGATTTAGACATCATAGATGAGACCTGAATTTTTCACTAAGAGATTTCATGAGGATGCCAACTTTCATAGCAGAGCTGACAATAAATACTATAAATACACTGGTTGGTTACGTAGTCTAAATGAAAATAGTTCTTATATGTGAAATTCTGGGCAGGGAAAAAAATAGAGAAAAAACCTCATCCAGTTAATAGAGAAGTAATTTGAAATGAACTGTGAATTGGTCTTTGTTAAGTGATAAATTAGTTATTTTTTAAAATTCCAGATGTTCTTTTTAGTCTTGTATCTATCAAATCCCATTGATACACCCAGAATTGAAGGAGTAAAATGAGTCTGTCTAGTTTAAGATCTAGTCCAGGATTTAGAGACCTCTTTCTTTGGTCTAAACCAAAGATCTGAAGTAAAATTTAAACTAAATTGAAATTCAAAAATTGATATAGAGGACATTCCAACCTTTCTTCCTTCTCTCTGTCAGTGTGTACTGATTTTCATAGGTACAGTTCAGAATGCTAATAAAACCAGAAGATGTGTGAATGTCCATGAGAGTTATACTTTGCAATGAATTTATAAAAAATAATGTTTCTCAATTGTTCATCTTTCCATAATTTATTGTAAAAGCCCATGATTCTGTGGAGGTGGGATTACAAGAACACAATAAAAGAGGCAAGGAAGGGTCAGTCTTAGCATGACCATCCAAGGAAAGATTTGGCGTAGCAGAGCAACATGGAAGTGATTATTTTCAATCTATTGAGGATAATGCTTTTGCAGGTTGAGAAAAATGATATAAAATAAACCCAAACTCAAAATGTTGCAAAGAGGGATAAAGGCCCAGCTGGAAATCAACACAAAAGTCATCCTGGCCCTTCTTTGGAGAGTTGTTTAGGCTGTCCTTCGTAACCCTCTTGAATCAAAAACACTTGGTAACAACCAGCTGCTTGAAGTGACACAAAAGCATTTTCTGAAGAACCTGCCCCAGAGGATGGAGCCATGGACTTGATTAAATCCGTGGAAAAATGTCTTTTGACTACAGGAAGGCCAAGATTCAGACTTGATGTTTTAAATATGTCCATCCTGATTAAGTGCTGGAGGGTAAATGCAGTCCTAGCAGGAGGCCTGATCACAGGGTCATAAATATTTAAGAAGTCCATTCCAGTTTCCGTCAAAAGGGGAAAGAAATGACACACAAGGACAAAAGCAGGCAGCAATGAAAGTCCTTCTGTTTCTAAAGTGCCAAAAGGTTCCAAGAGTGGTTTTTTTCCAAAGTAAACAGAACCTATAGCTCAAGAAATATATGTTAAATCTAATAACAACTCAGGCAAGCAGAGCTTTCGAACTGACTAATTTTTAAATTATTTTTAATACTCATGAGTTACTCTTAAGACTCATTCTGGCACCATTAACACAAAGTTCCAACCTTATATACAATATTATTTAAAAATAAATATTAATTACAAATAATAATGTAGTATTAATTTTAAATGAACTAATATAATAGACTTCTACATATCTACATTTCTACATATCTATCTGTATGTATATTATAAGTATCACAAAACTGTGTGTTGTGGAAATCAAATTGTGCTAGCAAATAAATTATAGGAGCCCATATAAAATTGTATTTCAATGTAAGTTTCAGAGCATGACAGCAATATAAATCTTGAGAGAAAATTTTAAAAATGTGTGGTACAACAATAAAATACTTGTAATGTGTAATTAAATTCCCCCATTGTACGTGGGTATATATTTATTGTATATGAAAATATATTTTTCACTGGTGAGAAACAAAAAAAATTAGAAACTGAAGTTTACATGACATGAATACATAGGAAAATTTCCCATGCTAGGAATTTCCTTGACAATTAATTTGTGCTTTTCTGAAGTAAGCATTATACATGACATTTTATTTTGACTGACTGTCACAGTTTGGGATAAAATATGAAATTCAGTTAATCCCCAAATCCCTATACTGAGGGGGTTCATTTATACGATTTAATGATGTACATATGGAAAAGTCCTCTTTGCCTGTTTGAATTCTGGTTAAGAGATTAAGAGTGACTGGCTGTGATGGAAAAATTGACTTTCAAAATGAAATGTTTCCCCACATTTGCTCCATTTGCTTCCTGAGGCTGTTGACACAAAGACCCTGGACCCAACCTGGTGCTGCAGCACCTCTCCAGTTGGGATGGACCCTCTACAACCCTTTGGGGGATTGTCCTCACTCAGGAATACAATTTGCTTGGCTGCCTCTTTTCCCCTCGCAGTGAGCATTTTCTCCAGATTTGGTTCCAGCTCCTGACAATCTTGTTTCTCTTGGACAAAGTATTCTGCTCATTCTGGGCTGTTTCATCACAACAAAAGATGAGCAAGGAAATTTATTTTGTGCTCGCAGCTGGAAGTCACACCTTTAGATTGCAGCATGGAGAGACACTTGAATGCTTGTGTCTCTTCCCTAACATGAATCTTAAGGGTGTCTCATGGTTTGGTATTTAAGACATGTTTGATAGGACATTTATTTTTTTATATTTTCTGTGAAATGACTGGAAAATAATCAAATAATTAAATCATCTTCAATTATCACTGTCATAAAAAAAAAAAACTCCTTCAAATTAATTTTTGAGTTAGGAAAAGCGCAAAGGATTTTTGCTTTTTCTTCAGCATGAGCTTTAGATTTTATAGTGACATGACTCAGAGGTTGTTTTCTAATGTCAAAAGGACCTTTGTGGTGTGACTCAAATGATTAATTGGCTTTAAATAGATAAGGTCCTTATGTCTGCACAGAATATAATTTTAAATAATGTTTTAAATCACAATATAAATAAAATTCTGCTCATATTTGAATTTTACTGTGCGTAAATAGTGTTGCATTGCTTCCACTTTTCTGTTGAAGCATTACATACTGTCCTTGATATACATATATATATATATGTATTATATATATATATAATACATATACACACACACATATATATAAAAATAGATATGAATTTATATATATATAAAATGCTGCACATTTTTCTCTGCTGCAGGTCATCCAGGAAGTTTGGGGTCCAGGGAGGAAAGATCCAAAAGAAATAATTATATATGTTTCAGTCAATAAGGCAAAGGAAGCAAAAATAGGAAAGGGGGTTGATATAAACAGGATGCTCTCATTGACTACTGACATCTGGTTTATGATGTTTATAAATAAAAAAATACGCATAAATACATATAAATCAATATATTTGAATTAACAGTGAATGTTTCTTTGTCTAGTTGTTGTTTAGTCTTTTCCATTTACAAATTCTCTCATGTGTGAGTGCAGCTCATCAGAAGTAATCCAGGGTATAATAAATGCTTTTGAAATACATTTAGTGGTGTTTATCACAATTATATTCACTCTTTTTTTCTTTTTCTTTTAAAGAACAGATGTTCTTTCACAAACAAGTAGGGAGAAAGATATTCTTCAGAATGAACAATTTTAACCCTCTCACTGCCTGTTTTGACTTGCACTGTCCAGGCCACCTGAGGAACTTGCTATGAGTTCAGCCACCACAGCAGGAACTTGAGATAAGCACAGAAGGGAGGAATTTGCAACTGGAAGGAGCTAATTCCTGGTGGAGGTGAGGTTGTTCAGCACATCCTGGTTTATGCATCCGGACAAAAATTCCCACTGTGGCAAAAAAGTGGAATTAAGATGCTGAGGTGCATCGGGTGGAGTGTGGGCAGCAGGTGAGGGAGGGGATCCTGCCCCTCTGCCCTGCCCAGCTGAGGCACCTCTGCAGTGCTGGGGCCAGTCCTGGGCTCCTCAGGACAGGAGAGACCAGCAGCCGCGGGCGCGTG
>NW_008236437.1:97313-114370 GCF_000691975.1 Corvus brachyrhynchos | reverse complement strand
GACAGGAGGGGGGGCACTCGCCATAAAATAAACCACACCGAGCTCCAGCCCAGCAGGAGGAAGAGCTTCTGTCCATGGCGGGGCAGAGGCCTGGAACAGCTGCCAAGGGAGGGCCTGGAGTGTCCCTCTCTGGAGACATCCCAAGGCCAGCTGGACACGTTCCTGTGCCACTGCTCCAGGGGACCCTGCCTGGGCAGGGGCTTGAGCTGGATCATCTCCAGAGGTTCCTTCCAACCCCAGCTGTTCTATGATTCTGTGTTCTAAAAGAGAAATTTTAAAAGTATTTTGTCATCAACCCTCATGGGGGTTTAAGTACATCAATATATAGGAGAGGGTTAGGTATGAATGAAATGTGTATTTGATTATTTATTAGATATATTTTATAGAGCTGGCATTCAAAATGCTTTTCAGTGTATTTTAGTGGCATCCAGACTTCCTTCACTTTAGCTTTTGATGTGAAGCAGTTACTGAAGAATCAGTTTTGAGTTAAACATCTGAACAAAGTACAGTTTGTGCACATATGCAGACCTTTAAACATCTTTAGTGATATTCATGTGTAATACTTAAGTCTGTTTATGAAAGTTGATAAGCCTCTTGAACATCTTTCTTGGCATTTTTATGAAGTGGCTCAAGATAAGCTGGGTCTTAGGAAAAAAAATCCTATTTGTAGGTGTCAGATTTCTCATCTGAATTCCCAAGAGATCAGTGGTATTTGCTTGTAGGTGTTTGCCCAGCTGGTTCTCAGACTGGGATGAACAAGGGTCACATTCCACATTTTTGTCTTGGACAGCGTGGTTTGCACATTGTTGGGCAGTAGCTTTGGAAAGCTTCAGTAAATTCAGCTTTCAGGGGAAAGATTGGATTTTTATGGATCTGGTCCAGAGCTGAGGTGCATCAGAGGTGCACTGAGTCTAGGAAAGAACATTCCCACGTGGTCCAAGCATGCCTTGGCCAGGCTGGGATTGGCAGCAGCTGAAGTGGAGACAATCAGAGGTAGAGGGGCATCCTCTGCTCCAGAAATCCAGGACAGGTTTAATTTCCAGAAAAAAACAGGCACATTTGGAAGAAACTTCTAGAAATATCTTGGATGTTCCTTGTTCTTGGATTAGGAGGAGCAAATCCAGCAGAAAAGGGAAAAAAAAAAGCTGTAAAGTAGTTTGGACATTTAACCAAATTAATGTAAATCCCAACTGATTCATTATTAACGTGGATTTCTATGTTCTATATAATTTTCTTATTTTGCATTTAATGGGATTTTTGTGACTGCTTCAGTCACCTGTTGAAATTCAGTTCATTAGGTGCTGTTATGTAAGTTGGTTGATATTGTCTCTTTACACTTACTAAATCACTTAGCAGGTAAAAGAACAGTGAATTTCAGATACTGAAATTGTAATAGGATGCATAATAGAAATATATAAATACTCACACTCTGCTTTCCATCCCCTTTGGAGAGGGAATTTTTGTTTACTTGTGAAATCAGTTACAGATGGGACAGAAATTGCCATAAGCAACTCACGGCCTTTCATTGCTGAATCTCTTCTGAACTTCAGTGACCACATTTTCAGAAGAAAGAAATGATTGAGTAACTGTCATTAACCAGATGACATAAAATAGAAGAAGAGTTAGAAGCCCCTATTCAGTTGCAAATTTCTTGCCAGGTACCAATTAATTTTGTTTCAGAAGCTTTCAGAATCCAACATCTGAGAATTTCTACCAGGAAGAATCCCATATTTTATTTATTTAGTAAAAGTGGCTAATGGGTGTTTACTTTACTCATATATGTGGGTTTTGATTTCATTTTTAAAAAATATGAATTAAGTTGTCCGAAACAAAAAAGCCTTAGGAGAAAATAAAGGATGAAAGGGTTCCACTGTTCCTAGAGCTTCCTTGGGCAGCAGTAAGAAACTGTGTTTTCTCTAAACTAATTTTCAATACATAAGAAATGAGAAGGAGAGTCACTGTGCAGCAGTGCCATTGTGTTTGCCATTTCATTAGTCTTGTTTTTGTGGTAAAGTAGTGCAATTATGGTACTAGCAGACAAAGTAATTTCTTTTATCCCAGTTTACCCAAGGAAAGCAGCCTCAGAAGTAAATTCAGGTTTAGGTGACAGACATTTATGTACAAAGAATGAACACAGCAAGTAACTTCCTAACTGACTGTGAAATACAAGCCCTTCCTGTTAACCCCATGAATGCATATTTGACCATTTTCAATTGGATAAATTAACATAGTAATGTCAACTCAGTCTATTTTTGGAAACAAAGTATCCTTCTTCTTTTTCATTGACAATTAGCATTCACAAGGAGATACTTTCATGGAAATAGATTTTTTTTTCATTATCACAGATTTTTGTGTGTTTTTAGCTTGTGCCTTGTTAGTTGGGTCTTCTGTATTTCTTTCCCAGCTTAAGATAATGGGAAGAACCTATAAATATGAGGAAAAAGCCTTAAAATAAGCCTAGATTCTACTCAGGAGCAGTAAATCAGGAATACCATAGGGGCCTTTTGATGTATCCGGAGCACTGCCCCAAAAAGTTTCAGGATAAAGATAATTAGCTGTTAATTTACCACACCAAGCTATGCTATTACAATCATACTGCCCAGGGAAAGTGAGCTCTAATTGCTTCAGCACACTTCCAAATGAAATAATTATTCCATCTAGAGTGCGTGTTTGTCTAAGAATTGTCATTTATTAATTATAGAAATGGAACATGTTGCATCTGGGGGAATTACAAAGGGATGTTGTAATCTGAACAAAGGATGCTGTCTGGGAAGCAAACAATAGTGAAAAAAACTCAAAGGCTGTGCAAAAGTGAGCAGATAAATGGTGTTTCTGGCCGTCTTGTGCACATGATAACTGCACTGTGCAGTGGTTCCTGAGAGCCCACCAACCCAGAGTCGTATCTACACCGTTCTTTAAAAGCCTTTTTTATTCTCTTGTGGGGATAATGGCATTTTTTATGTTGCTATTTAGCAGCAAAGCAAAGGCAAACCTCTCCTCTCATGCACACACAAAGCCAACACATGTGCTGTTTGACTCAGTTATAGGGTTCTTTCTGCTGCTACTTCACTTCTGAGGCAGGGCTAGGCTGATTTCTGTGTATCAGATGCCACTTTGCTGCCTGCAGGTGCCACCCCTAGAAGAACCCCTATTAGAAATGTTGGGGAGCCAATGACTGGAACTGATCATCAGCAGTGTCTTTTCCAGAGCAGAGCACCTGTCTACTCCCCTTTTTCTTGATCTCCTGTTGGAGGCAGGATGGCAGCCACTTTTTAGATACTTCTAAATAGGTCTTGAAAACAAGTAAAACTGCAAAAGGTAGAAAAATAAAGACCCAGATCTACACCCATACTTATTTTTTGGTCAAAGTGCTGAAGAGACACTACTAAAGTATTATTTATGTTTGCTACTATACTCTTGCAGGAAATTGCAGCAATTCATTTCATAAGCACACAAAACTTTACAGTACATTTAATACGTAATATTGTTCTCCTTGTTCCCCCCATCCCCACCACCTGCTGTGTAATTTAGAAATTAGGAGAGAAAAATTCAGCACTGATTTTTAATGATTCATCCTAAGTCATCCAGAATAAATGTCTTGCAATAAAATGTCATAAAATTATTAAAATGACCTAATCTCTTCAGACACATAATTTCATCTGTGTAATTTTTTCTTCTGGGTTAATTTTGGGGGCAGTAAGACTGAAGCAGTAAAGGCTCTGAGATATAGAACAATTATTTGTTTTTCCCAAATTGACATTTTCTTTTTTTTTTTTTTTTTAATTATGATTCACAAAGTTATTTACAGAGCAAAAGAATTAAAATTAAAAGAGCACACTTTGTGATACAGGGTCTAAAGCACAGAAAGGAGGAAGGAAGCCTTCTCTTAGTGTGTTCTGCAGAATATCATGAAATTTATTCAATGTTCCTGCAAAGGAAGAGCAAAAAACCAATCCTATGGCTGATGCCTATTTTGTTCTTTTATTTCCTGTTTTCCCCCTCGCAGTTTTTTTTGACTTTCTATTTCAAACTTCAGCAGGGCTTGCTGGACAAGATGAAATGGTCTCAATTTGCATCAGGACCAGTTTAAACTTGGTATTAGGAAAAAGTTCTTCCCTAAAAGGGTCAGATGATGAAACAGGCTGCCTAGGAATGGGGGGGACTAAATATCCCCAGAACTGCTCAAAACCCATGTGGATGTGGCACTTGGGGACATGGTTTAGAGGTGAACACAGTGGTGGGGAGGTCAGTGGTTGCACTCAGTGGTTTTGTAGGTCTTTTCCAACCTTAATAATTCTCTGCTTCTTGTATCACACAACCCTTACAAGGTCTCATGTTTATTTTACGGATTGTTTATCGAAGTGACATGATAGAAAAGTGCAGGTTTTTTCTGTGTCATTTTATCATTTTCTCACACTTAACCTGGGCTTTACAGACAGGGCTGAATTAATTAATCCACATCTCTCTTGGAAGATAAGGAGTCTGCTCAGGAGTAAACCGTGGCATTATTTGGAGATGAGGAGAGTGTACAGGCCAGGCAGGGTTTTGAATTGCAGGTTCAGATCCCTGTAATGGACTTCACTGCACAACAAAGTCATCAATAAATTTAAGGTGAGTCTTTAAATTACAGGATGTGTGGTGACTTCAAATGAACCCTGCTATTCCACACTCCTAACAGACATAAAATCCTCCAAAGCAGCCCTTGCAGCTCTAAGGTAGTAGACAAATGATGGTAAGTTATGTAAACATAATTGAAGAAAACCATGCAAACTTGTGTGATTTTTTAGGCCATTTGGACTGTTTTGGGACAGTTTTAAATCTCTATCAGTTTCTGAACCTCTGGTTTTTAGTATAGATGCACAGCTCCTGTGTTCTATCTTTCCTTCGAAGTTGTCATTTACTTCTGAAGTACATGACTTCAAGTACAAGACTCTGGAGGATCTAAAGACTGAAAGGTGATAATCACATGTGAGAGAGTAGCAGAAGATCATTGAGACATTAGTAGATCCCTCTATACACTGATATTCCATTATTTTGTACATTGTTCTTCATATTAGTCTATATTCTTTCAATAAACCTTATTTTTATACCCAACTGCAGTAAGTAGTGAAGTAGTATTACAGACAAATTTTAAATGGTTCCATTTAAAATGTGCACATTTCACTTGCCTTTTTAACTTTAATTCCATCAGAACATAATTTACTGTTCACATAAAAATGGCACACAGTGGAATCTTTAAATCACTCCCAGGAAAAAAAAAAGAGGGACAAGGAGGAAGGAAAGAACCAAAGAGAAGAGTATTCTAAAATAACTTTTCCCTTGATGGAGGCATCAAACTTTTCACAAACGTTACCTAAAGATTGTTGCCTTGTGTTGTCCAAAAATTATTTATTGTGTTTACTTTTCCCTGTGACTTTTTTCAAAGATTATTGAAGCATGCTGTCAGTTCTCTAACACAGTTTTAAGGAATGGCTCACATGGACTTCAAATCTTGCTCCTGTAGGACAGGCTTGCAGGGGTCAAACTTTTATTCAGGGTATTCTTAGAGAAAGGGAAATGAACTCCCTACGCTGAGAAGCAGAGCTAAGGAACTGAGGTTGCATTTGAAAAATATTATTATAGAAAAACAAATCTGCTTATTAAGGAAGAAAAGAAGTACAGATGGAAGAAAGTCATTCCACAATATGGATGATGCTCATAAGTCAATTTTGACCCCTTCTTAACCCACACTAATTCCCTTCACAGGCATGGCAGTTTCAATTGAGAGCTCTTAGCTTTCTATTACCTTTTTAGTGTCAGTTAAGACTATTTACAGAAACCTGGACAACTCATTTTATCTTCCCGTCTTGTAATTCTCCTGGACAGAGTTTTACTATTCCCAAACCCACTGCATACTTTTAAAACCTAAGCTTCATCTCTCAGAGATTCATGTTCTGGAACTAGATGTTATTGTATGGGGCAAAATATGCTTGCTGTTATTATAAAATTAATTAGACTGTGAAAGAAAAGCTATGTTGACTGCCTGAAAAAAAAAAAAATTCTGTGGCGTACAGAAATTGGTATTGTAGAGGCTGGATGGGTTTAGGTTTCTTTTTGTTTCATGAAATCTTATCCCAGGCTGTGGGTAAGAGATGCCTCCAAAGTCACACCTGGTTTTGGGGTGGTGGTGGCACTACCCCATGTCATGGCAGAGACAGTGCGTGGGTAAGGCTGTGCCCTACAGAGTTCCTATTTATAAACTTCAGTGTTGGGGAGGTATATAAATTATTTCAATGTTATCAGAAGCACTGATACTCACACATTGTCTGAGGTCACATTTATCAAGATCTGCTGCTGCGCAGAATGTGCTGCTGCACCTTACCTTGTGCAAATTTCGACTTGGTAGGAAAATAAGCACTGTTTGACTCCTGCTTCTTCACAGGAATCTGAACTCTTCTTTTTTCTCAGTGACTGTGACACCCCTTCTTAGAGAGAATAATTTGTACTGATAGAAAAATAGGAAATATTGATTGCTGCCTTTTCTAATGCATAATCTTGTTTGCAAAAGAAGTGACAGTTTTTTTCGTTACTGTCCTGCCTATCCCAATTCCTGCTTTAAATTACTCAGTTTTTCCACAAGGTGGGATTTGAAATTTTGAAGGGAGGAGGAAGTGAAGGGAAGATCAAGTTTGTTGAAGGACCACAAGCAACAAATACTCTCTTTGCAGTGCTATGTCTTATTATCCCTAAGTCAGTGCAAATGTGTGGGTGTGTCTGGTCTGCAGGTTGGATGTATCAGTCTCTGTAACTTCATGGTGACTCTGTTTCTTACTGTGCACCAATTCTGCTGTTATTCTTGGCTGTAGTTTCTTGGGAATATGCTGGATAAATTTTTTGCTCCTTTTCCTTGTCACTACACAGCAAATTTAAGAAGAGGAGTTTGTTATTAGCAAATCTGAAGACTTATGTCTAAACCTCATTCTACTGTTCTTGAGAACAACAGGTTTTCCTAATGTGTACTTGATAATAATATATTTGAAGAATGTATTTTTGACCTTAATATGGTAATCTTTGAATTAATCTTTCTGCTAGAGTCTTTACAGACTCCAGTATTCTACGGCATCTTTAATTACACTATGAGCTGTCAAAAATCATGAACATCTTTGTCACCTTGATGTCAGCTATTCATTGTATTTATTTGTTTAGTGTTCCTCACTGCTTGCTACAATAATGTGGTATTAAAATTAATCTATTTTACTTGCTATTAATTGGAGGTGATTTGGATTGTATCAGTGCAGTGTTTCCCTCCTTCCTTCTAGGCTCATTCATATAAGATTACATAATTATCTACAAAAAGTCTATTCATATTAGAAAAGCAGTCTAAAGTCTGTTTAACACATTTTAACTGTAGGAAAAACTCATTATATGTATAGCCATTGTCATGCATTGTGAGAGAAAACACAGCTATTGAGAAATGTGCCACAATCTTCTATTTTTAAAATAAAACAGCTTCCAAAGATTTTTATCTATCACCATCCTGTTTGCCATTATTAAAAAAAAGTTATTTCTGAGAAGTTCTCCAAAAGAGAATATTAAACAACTGTCTCAGAAAGTTTGTAAAAGCGAATTTGTAGTCCCCACTATTTGCACAGCAAACCTGAGTTTGAGATAAGTGCTGGCAGTGATGGAAGTCAAACACTCTCTGCAATCCATGTTGCAAACCCAAAAATCAACGGCTGTAGCGTTCATGGAAAAGGTCAGGTGAACAATAAGGAAAAATGAACATGTTTGACTGTTACTATCTAGAGCTATCAACAAGATTGAAATAAGAATAACTGCAAATCCTTAAGTTCTGTTTTTATGGTTGCAAAATTGCTGCTTTCTGGTGTCCTTCATGTCCAAGTGTGTTTTTATCTTCATTGCTGTAGCAGGCTCTTATGTGTCTTCCTCTTCTTTCCAATTTAAGTCTGACAATTCAGCCTTAGAAGAATTTATCTTAGAGGATCTTGATATTTTGGGAATTTAATTATTCATATATAGATTTATAGATCCCTCAGCCTCTCTGATTTCACACTCAGAGTGTGTCTGCGCATAAAACATCTTAGTCTTTGACTGAGCTAACTTGCATAATGGACCTGGAATACCCAATTTACTCTATCCAGGCTACTTAAACTTAGTGAAAGGAAAGATTGACAGAGAGGGCACTGATGTGGCAAGCAAAATTTTTTTCAGAAACAGTAGACAAAGAATGCAATTTTCCAAATGTTTATTTTCACTGCCCATTAATTATCTTTGCAAACATAATATGTTCTTGTACCGGCATGTGCATTTTTCGAAGTTATTTGTCAATTGTGTCATTAAAAAAGCAAGACAAGAGGCCAAAATGTAAGTATTAAGGCCACATTTGTAAAACACATATTCCAAAATACAGTGAATTTCTGTTACCTTTGGCTATCCCACATGAGCAAGGATTTGTCCTCTGTTAAAACTACACCAGAGAATATGAAAAGAATAACAAGACTCAAGAATAAAACTGTTTGCAATGAAAGTAAAAAACTGTAAAATTTCTATAACCAGTTAAATGGGCTTGATAGTCCCTTCCTCCTTTTAAAAGTGAAATACATATGAATAAAACAGTGTTTATTCCTTCCAGACTGTAGTTTACTTAAATTTGTTCTATTTTCTATTTGATGTTCTCTGCTGGTATTCAATTTATGAACAAAGGGTTCCTCCACAGGCCTTTAAAACTGAAGCAGTTCAGTTGCTTGATTATATGTGTGTGTTGTTTTGTGTTGGTTTTTTGGTGGGTTTTTGTATGTTTGTTTGTTTTTCTAATTAAAAAGTAGTTGAAAGAAAGTTTTTCAGCTGTTTTCTAAAAAAGCTGACTTGTTTCTCTGTGAAAGAATTCAGAGGGGCAGGTAAGTTCTCTCTGGCATAATCTGCAAGGCTTTAAATAAAAGACAAATTCGTAGCCACCAGAGTTTGATGCTATACTTGCAACTAATATTTTTCAAAAAACCCACTTATACCACATTACCTCAAACACTCTTATTCTATATTATTATTATTATTCTATATTATAGCCTGGGACTTAAAAAAAACCCCCTTAACTATGAAAATTTCAAAGCAGCTTTGGTGTGTACAACTTCTGTCTCAATTTCTGTTTACAAAGACATTCATAGCGCTTTGAAAAACCCCCATGAACTTGCCTTTTGAGGGATGGAACTATCTCTGAAAGAATTAAATTGTACATATTCCTGCGCTGGATGCCTTACTCAGCTAAATTAATGAGGACATTAAACTAATGTTGTATCTTGGGACTTTATTTATCTGAGCTGTACAGTAACCTCTGCTTGGGAAAAGAAAATGAAAGGAAGGAAGACTAAGAGGAATTTCTTTTGAAGAATTTTTAGGGCTGATTTTATTCACAGGGTGGTCAGCTCCTTTGAAGCACCAGAAAAAAAACCAAGACAGTGCTGTTTAGCAGTACACAAAAAACAAAATTCTTGTTTTTCACAGCTGCTGGGTTGGTGTTGTTTTCATGCAGCACTGTGCCTCAAACCCTTGTTGAGGTCTGTGGAGCCAGTTTCCAGGCATTTGAGATGCTTTCAGTCAGTTTTCCAACTCACTTTATGAATAGCCTGAAAAATGGCCTTTGTTTTGGACAGTGGCAATAATTTTAGATCTTTCACCTTGAAAGAATGATTTCTGATTTTTTTTCTTAGAAGATATTATTTCTTCTATGTTAAAACCTGAAATTAAAACTTACTTTATTCGTAGATTTTTATTTATTAACAGAAATATAAACTATATACTATCATTGTCATGTGACACCCATCAAGAGGTGGTTTTTTTCACCAGTACTAATCAGGGGAATGCCTAAGAACACATGTGGTGTGTTTTAAACCCCTATTACAGGCAAGTCAGAAAATCAAGTTATGATCATGCATGAACGTGACCTTAATTTCCATCCTGAGGATGGATAAATTTAAATAACCCCTTCATGGCACAGCTGCTGTGGAAATGGCATAATTAATTTTGAATGGCTTAACTGAAGTGAATGATTACAGAGAAAGTCAGATCAGAGCTACATTTTGGCCATAAATTATAGTCCTGTGGTTGGGCAAGTAAAATTTTCTTCTGATTTTTTTTTCCCTCCCTAGAGCGAATTTCCAAAGAACAGGTTTACAGAGATAAACTCTCACCCATCCTGAGGGCGTCCACTTGGTTTTCATTTCCTTCTGCAGAGTGAGAGAACACCACCAGGGCTGGTGGTAATTCAGGTGGCCAAAACCACAGGATGGTTCCACAGGAAATATGGATTTGAGCACCTGAATTCCAAGGGAAAAATGAAACATCCACTTCCAGAGCAAAGACTGAGGCACCATATGAGTATGGGTCCAGTCTCATGATAACAAATATGTTTTAGGAAAGAACTCTTCTTTAAGGATCCTGCTACTATCCACACTTAGAGATACCATGTATTTTTACTACATTTTAAACAGTGTCCCTTCTGTGTTATTTTGCCCCACTAACAGATTCATTTGAAAGGTTTAGGAAGAGACTATTTTTGTCCAGGACAAGAACTTCTGTGCATCTCTGAAGAAAACAAAATCAAAGCAACAAAAATGGGAGGTTTAACATTTTCCCATCAGGTCTGGATTTAACAGAATCTGAGCTAGATGGCAACTGAAATTATGGTTTTGAAGGGCAACTTTAGAGAAAGTTGACAAAAGTTTTTAGAAGACTTCTTTTTCTTCTGGTTGGGATCTGGAGCTTTGTCTGTATAAACTTATACATATGAAGTATTTTCCATTTTCATGTTCTGAAAAAAAAAACAGCCTCAAATAAATAATCACTTGTAAATAGATCCATGATATTATACATTTCAAATAAAATTTGAGCACAGTTCACAGAAAGATCCCTCTGAAGAAGGACCATTGTATGATTTATACTCAATAGATTCACTTGACTGATCTGAATGTTCTTTGGCAGCCCATTTATTTAAATAACTCGAGGCTTTCTTTGTTTATAAGCTGATAATAAACTCCTGGGCTATGGGAGCTCCAAAGTATTTGTTAGTGTTGGCTTAGTGCAACAGAATGTGGTCCTGTTTACATCTGTGTTCAGAAAAGAGGTTGTTTTGTGGAAGGAACGGAGTTAGAGATTTCTTTGTGTACAAGCCTGGCCCCCAGGGTGGAGCTTATTTCACTCACCTGTTTCATCTGTGACATACACAGACTCTCTTTGCAGTCAACAGGGAAAAAAAGACATTTTTGAAGTGGAATATGACTTATTTTAAATTCCTATGTAGCTGTGATAATTTTTCTTCAGTATTGATACAAGAATCTAGTTAAGTACATTTTAACATCCTATGCTGGAGGTCTGTGTAATCTGTTCTCATTCTACATTTGAGAAATGATTGATTTTTATCCAGTTACTTCTGTCCTAAGACTCATAATTTGTGACTGAGTGAAATGGAACATGTTTAAAGATGTGTGACTGGTATATATATTCATTTTGTAGACTTAAGGTTGCATTTTAGTTGATAACATTAATTTTGTCTCTGGAAATACTTTATCTACAGATATTTACTGAAATTCAGCAGAGATTACTCTAAGTTTGAGGATTGAGTACATTTGTATCAAATAGATAATTTTGTTTCATGTCCTCCATATTTCAAAAGAGTGGCTATATGGCATAGAGTGGGTATTTATGATTAAGAGCTGAATTTGCTTTACTTTTTGTGTAGACAAAAATGCCAAACAACCAACCTTGATTTATCACACTCAATGAATAACAAAATATCATATATTTTTCATATTAAAATCAATATTTTGTGGCATCCTAATGTGAAAATCAGAGAAAATGAAGAACTGACTATTCTTGATTCCCTGGGTTTGCTCTATCAGCAAAAGGAATGTGTTTACATTTACATCTTGTATCCCTGTCTTTGACATTGGTCTTGTAAATATTTTTCTACTAGGAATATAATTAATATAGTGGAAGCATTTTTTTTTTTCTCTCTCAAATTTTAAACAGTAAATTAAATTATTTAGCTTCATATTAGTTTGATTTGGAAAAAGGCAACAGGAAGTTACTTCTTTTGGGGGTGGGGCAGGGAACCTTGAATTTATTTTAAAGCTCATTGGATATGGAACGTTTTGCATCTGTGAAGGAGTGAACAGCTTTTATTGAGAAAATTTCCTTCGTTGCAGCTCCTGTGTTGTTATGTTTTGGATTTGTGATGAAAAGATTGTTGATAACGTAGGGATGCTTCAGCTGCTGCTGAATAGAGCCTGCACAGTGTCAAGGACTTCTCTGTTTCTCATACTGTCCTGCCAGCTGGAAGTTGGGAGGGGATGCAGATGGGACATTTCATCCATTTTTGTCCAAAGAGATGCCCCCTACCACATGAAGGTAATGAAAACTTCCTGTTTAGAATTGCTTTTAGTTTTGCAATTTTCTAGTATCAAGTAGAATTTTCTATAATTTTTATAAGAGCACTTATATTACATGAACATAGAACATACTGTTTTACACACTCTCCTTTATCATTAGACAAACTTTGTGTTGCCACACACTAACCAATATTTTCCCACTAACCTATATTTTCCCTGGCCTGTCAAATAAATAAAAAATGGGCATTGTATTTCATTACATCAGTGAAGCAAAACCATTGTGATTTTGAATCAAGCATTTACCAGCAGAGATTCAAATCAGTTCATCAGTCTACATCTCTATTTCACAAATATTTTCGGGCTCATTTGGCAAATTCTGATGTTTTCTGACATAAATTCTTTGGGTACTTTGCAACATTAAGCTTTTCTTTTATGATGTATTTCCATTTGCAATATTTCCTGTGGAGAGCAAGCTGAAAACACTGACTTCTTCCAGAGTGAAAGAGTAACGTCTATTCTTTTATAAAACAACAAACACCTGAATGTTGACAGTATGTAAATTGGGGAAATCTAAAGGTAATGAAAGATGATACCTTACAGTAAGCCCTGGCTATAGAAAAAGGAATTTGTGGAATACATCCTATTTTATCATGTATTGATTCAATATAAAGAAAATTGTAGTTGATAGTGCAAATATATACACTGTCAAGAGCAAACAGAGTGCATTTCCCTGCTACCCAAAATACCGAATAATGGATTACAGTGTTATTGCCATTATCAGGGAATGGAACTCGTTTAGCAGTTGATATGAAAATTGTTATGATGTTGTGAGAGATTTGGAATGTTTACAGTGGGTGACATAATGAAGTTGGGAAAGGAGAAATAAAGGAAAATTGTGTGGTTTATACAACAGATTATATCATTAAAAAAACCCCAAACTGCAAAAAATAGAGTTTAAGCCTTCTTTTCAGATAGTGTCATTGACCATCTTCTCTGTTCTCAACCAACAAATCTTAAAATGCAGAGCTGTGGATTTCTTTTCTTTTTAATTTTTACCTTAAGTAAAAACTTATGAGTAGTTAAACCTGAACATTTGAATTAATTCTTTTAAGAACAATTTACCTGATTTTTTGTCCTACTAGTAGAATGAGAAATTATATCTTTGACTGGCAATTGCACTACTATGTACAGTCTTTTGTGGCACTGAAATTTAATGACCTAGGCATATCTACTTTAATAACCTCTAGAACTTCCTGGCTGCTGACCCTGTTCTGAGTGAGCCCACATCCAAACCTGCTGGCCTGCAAGCCATCACTAAATGCCAATGATAATATAATGCAGGAAAATCCACTTTTTTTTTTTTTGGTAGAGTAATGGATTTGTGGGTCAGAGTTTGAATTCCTAGACCTCTGCAATATGAATAATATGCAGCCATTTCTTTCTAACCCTCAGTTAGTATCTCATTTGAATAGCCTTCATATGGTAATTTTGACTGGTAAATGCAATATACCCCAGGAGTTCACAGTCACACACCACTTCATAAGCAGCTACTAGAACTACAGGTTAATTTCATAATTCTATAAATACATTCTAGCAAAATACCTTTATCATCTCATGGCACAATTGCTTTTTGGAAGGGGTGGTTGAGGGAAGACCAGAAATGTCATTAAGTCAGCCTTCACTTTACTGTTAATCGTGGCATACTTTGGGCTGGAAGGGACCTTTAAAGGTCTTCTATCACCGTGTCCCACAGCGGTAGGGAGGAGAAGAGAGATCCAACAGGCAGGCATTGTACAGCAAGATTGATTTATTTAATTATTTTACAAACTCTTTTATAGACTTTTTTTCTTCATCGTCTATTTGGTCAAAGGATCAGCCACCCCTTGGGGGTGATTGGCTAAAATCCTAAAACATCCATTGTCAAAATATTTTCCTACTGTACCATAAACAAAGCTCTGCAAGGTCGCAGGTGTTCATGGTTTATAAACTCTGCTAGTATTTTCAGTGAGAAAAATATCTCATGGCGCTGGAAAGAAGCAAGAGAAATTCTTGCTAGCAGCAATATTGTATCCACAGTCTTCGCTGCAGTGAGCAGAAACATCTTTGGCTAAGCCAGGTTGCTCAGAGCCATGCCCAGCCTAGCCTTGAATGTTTCCAGGGATGGGGCAGACACCACCTCTCTGAGTAGCCTGTGCAAGGGTTTCAGCACCCTCAGAAAATGCTTTTTCCTTAAATCTCATCTGAATCTGCCCTTGTTTTAACTGAAAACCACCACCCACCCTTTGCCCCATTGTTACAGGCAGTACTGATAGGTCTGTCCCCAACTTTTTTATAAGAATTGACAGGCTGAAATCAAATCTCCCTGCAACCTCTTCTTCTCCAAACTAAACCACCGCAGCTCTCTCAGACTTTGCTCGTAGGATAAGGGCTGTACCCTTCCGATGATTTTGTAGCCCTCTTCCAGACCATTTCCAACAGATCCATGTCTCTCCCAGACTGAGAATCCCAGAGCTGAATCCACTACTCCAGGATGAGTCTCATGAAACCAGAACAGAGCAGTCCCAAGGTCATATTTAGTACTATCATTATATTGGTTAAAATACCTGGAATGAAACAACTCTGATAAAAGTTTTTCAGACATAAAGTTAAAATATCCTTTACAGCCAGAATGGTTATTTATAAAATTTGTTTATTTTATGTGAAGCAGCAGATCACAGTATTCCTCAAAGATTTAAGATAATTAGCAGCACATGATCTATAAGAGTCACATCTATTCTTTAATACAAATTGTTGCCTATAGTTATATTATAATTACTGCATGTGTTTTATAATAATGCTTTTTGTCACACAGCTGGCCATCAGGGTGTTTTTTAATATTGCCAAGTTCTTAGCTTCTCCTCCCTATATCTGGTATAAATATAGCTCTCTTTAAATTGGCTGCACGGTTATTATCCTGTCATTATGAATAATTCTACTCTATAATTTTAAAGACAAAAAGGATATTGATCCAAAAGGAACATCCCTCTGAAAGTAACAGCTCTGCTATTTTGAGACTGCATGTTGCTTTCTGATCTGCCTCATCATTTATTAAAAAAAAGAAAATATCTGTTGCTACATCTGTTTTTATAGATAGAGTTATGGCATGGTCAAACAGCAAAGCCAAATATGGATACAAATGAGGAATTCTTCTGATTATTGTGGCTTTAACAATCCCAGAGTGCAAGAATTCTTCATTAGATGTGGTAGACAGAATTAACTCGCTGCTTGTACTGGGACTGGTTGAATTCCTTGGTAAATTGAGGCAATCCTGGTGACACCAATCATGTTTTACCCCTGAGCCCTTAAAAACTGGTTTATTCAACTGGAGGAGGAGACTAAAGATGTAAGTGCACCTTAGTATGGAACATCTAATGAGAGGTGAAATTATTAGACTTTAGGTTATATGTATTTTTCACCATTCTGTTGAAGTCTATAATTTCAAAGCATTTTGGAAATTTTGTTCTTTTATCCTAGCTTTTATTTTATGCATGAAATTTTTTTTCTGGAATTTATGGACGAGTACTTTTCTGGAAGATTTCTGCAGACAGATCACAACTATTTCTTTTAAGGATATACTGTCCTACTGTCTTTCAAAGCTTTTTCCTTCATTTCAGCAGGGCAGGAGCCAATTATTTCAAGTAGCCCCAGCAGTACTTGGTACTAAGACCATGTGTGGTTTTATCTGAGTACATAATGTGCCACAGAAAGTTCATGAGTGTATTCTGTTCAACTCTGAAATTAACTTGAAATTGTCCCACTTTTGCAGACCTGTCCCAGGGGGTTGTGTTTCTGAGGCAGAAGACGATGAGGATGGGAAGCTCTTCCACAGCAGAACAAGCTTCAGACTGAATGTTTCCAGCAGTGGGTAAGAATTAAAGATCATGAACCTGACAACCTGTTAGTTTTTGATTTCTTTGGAATGAGGTATTTAGTATTCATTTAGTATTTAATGGAGGTTGCTCTGAAAAATTAAGGATATTTCTGATTTTCTGCCTTATTTACCCCCTGGGAAAATAAGAATGTGTACAAAAGCATTAAGGAAAAATACCTCAGGCCACATTTTATAACAGATTTTACTTATCCACACATATTTCATAGTCTTAAGGATTGACAGCAGACCTACCTGCTCAGAGTGGTTGCTTCACATGGATCAGAAAGAAAAGATCTTTTTTTAAATGAGAATATATTAGGATATGGACACAGATATCTCTATTTACTTTCTATTAGATCTGACCTATACTGTACCACAGTTTCTGAACTTATATTGACTTTATCCTTTGAATTATACGCAGCTCTGGTAACAATAATTTGCATCTCATGATGGAACTAGCTGACAGAATAATTTCTAAAAGCCTCAACAATGCAAACCACCAGAAGAAAAACACTCCACCATTTGCAGGAAATAAATAAAGTGTTTAAGAAATTAAGCACATATTGTAAAATATGTCTGCTGCAGACTAAATTTAAGGTAAACATCTGAACACATATTCCGCTGCACCTTCCCACAGAGGTGCTGCCTCTGTCCTGCAGCTTCGTCCTTGCTCAGTGGCGAGGCTGTGACACATCTGGTAAGCCCAGGGTGGTTTTGGCCACAGGCTGAGCTGGCTCCTGCTTTCCTTGCAGTCCTGAGCCCTGCTT